>NC_057796.1:476551991-476851991 GCF_018294505.1 Triticum aestivum
TCTCCTCGTCTTGAAAGATTTGCAGCCCAACAGGCCTGACAAAGCGACTTACTTGGCAAATCACAAAAAAACTGGGCTGTGGCCGTGGACCCAGCTGTCAGCCTCTCCACGTACAGTACTCTTCCGATGGAAGTCGTTCCTTGACCACGTTGACCACGCCGCGCGGAGAGCACCACGGCGGTGGACGACGGCGAGGCCTAGGAAGGGGACTACGCGGAGCCGGGGAAGACGCGGCAGTGGAAGCCCGCGCGGAGAGGAGTACGAGGGTTCACTGGTTCGGCTGCGGTGTGAGGCTGCCGTCGCCGCAGGGCCTGGCCAGCGGTGGGAATAGTAGGGGGCGGTGAGGCCTCTGCGGCAGCACAGCCGGCCACGGGAGGCAGGAGCATGCGGCACGACCGGCGCTGCTTTGGGCGGCTGGAGCAAGAAGACCAGAGGTTGAAGAAGCACTACGGCCGTTGGATGGACATCGTACGGTCACTGGAGCTAGAATCGTTCATATTGACTAAGTTGACAAAGCCCTTCGTCCCCGTCAACTTAGTAGGCCCACAAGTCAGCCTCCCACCAAGGTGGGTCCCAGCTAGCCGGGGGAGTATTCATTTTTTTGTGCGTAATAAGGAGGCACTTCCGGTGGGTCCGAGCTGACAGCGGGGGGAACGTTTTTTTCGCGAAATACGGTGGCCCGTCCGGTGGGTCCCAGCAGTCAGGGGGAAATGATTTTTTTTCGCAAAATACTGGTGGCCCGTCCGGTGGGTCCCCGCTGTCAGGTGGAGGAATAATTATTTTCCGCGTAATAAGGAGGCACTTCCTTGCGGCTGCCGTGGACCCAGCTGTCAGCCTCTCCACGTACAGTACTCTTCCGATGGAAGTCGGTCGTTGACCACATTGACCACGCCGCGCCGAGAGCACCACGGCGGTGGACGACGGCGAGGCCTAGGAAGGGGACGACGCGGAGCCGGGCAAGACGCGGCAGTGGATGCCCACGCGGAGAGGAGTACGAGCGTTCACTGGTTCGGCTGCGGTGTGAGGCTGCCGTCGCCGCAGAATAACAGGGGGTGTGGGTGAGTGGAGGGATGGCCTGGCCAGTGGTGGGAGTAGTATGGGGGCGGTGAGGCCTCCGCGGTAGCACAGCCGGCCACGGGAGGCAGGAGCAGGCGGCACGACCGGCGCTGCTTTGGGCGGCTGGAGCAAGAAGACCAGAGGTTGAAGAAGCACTATGGCCGTTGGATGGACATCATACGGTCACTGGAGTATTGACTAAGTTGACAAAGCCCTCCGTCCCCGTCAACTTAGTAGGCCCACAAGTCAGCCCAACAATATGGTGGGTCCCAGCTAGCAGGGGGTATTCATTTTTTTGGGCGTAATAAGGAGGCACTTCCTTGCGTGCGAAGATATAGCTGGTGGGTCCGACCTGTCAGCGGGGGGAACGTTTTTTTCGCGAAATACAGAGGCCCTTCCTGTGGGTCCTAGCTGTCAGGTGGAGGAATCATTATTTTGCGCGTAATAAGGAGGCATTTCCTTGCGTGCGGCCGTGGACCCAGCTGTCAGCCTCTCCACGTACAGTCCACTTCCGATGGATGTCGTTCATTGACCACGTTGACCAGGCCGCGCCGAGAGCACCAGGGCGGTGGACGACGGCGAGGCCTAGGAAGGGAACGACACGGAGCCAGGGAATACTCGGCAGTTGTTTCCCACGCGGAGGAGTACGAGGGTTTACTGGTTCGTCTGCCGTCGCCGGAGAATAACAGCATGTGTGGGTGAGTAGAGGGATGGCTAGGCCAGCGATGGGAGTACGGTGGGGCCGTGAGGCCTGCGCGGCAGCATAGCCGGCCGCGGGAGGAGGGAGCAGGCAGTCCCGCCGGCGCTTGTTTGAGCGGCTGGAGCATGAAGAGCAGAGATTGAAGAAGCACGACAGCCGTTGGATGGACATCCAACAGTCACTGCTCTCGTGTGTTGACTAAGTTGACAGGGCGTTGCGTGTGCGTCAACCTTTTTTTATGAAAGCATACGCGTCAACCTGTAGTAGGCGCACAAGTCAGCCTCAAATCTGTGGAAAACAGCATACAACCCATCTGCCATTATTTCTAATAATGTACAGCCCATTTGCTAATTCTTAAGAATTTTTTTGGAGCCCATCTTCTTTTTGTTAGCATTACACCCCATATTGTGGCCACGGTTAAAAAGTATACGAAATTTTGCATATTTCGGTGCGGTCAACTGTTTTTAATCCAGAAATATCGATTCACATTCAAACTATTTTGAAAAATAATTTATATAAATATAAAATCCAAATAATTGTCCACGCATAAAAATCAATGGAATTTAAGATCTTGTAATGAAAAAAATTGAAACTAATTCCCGGTTTGATGTGTTTTAAAAATGTACAGCCCATTTCTGGGCAAACCGAATGAAACTCTCCTCGTCTTGAAAGATTTGCAGCCCAGCAGGGCCGATAAAGCAAGTAGGCCTTGTTTGGGTATTTCTTTAAAAAAATAGAACTGGGCTAGCCATTTTCAGCAAGAAAAAAACACAACTGGGCTCATGATGTGGTAAACATAAATAAAACCCTGGCTAGACGGGCCACAGCCCCCGCACAGCCCCGTTGTTACCCTGATCCGTCGCTAAAACTAGTATAAATAACAACTGCTTGTTCCTCAAAAAAAACTGCGCGACTTGCTGGGTCCCTGGTGTCAGCCGCTCGTAGTGTAATTCTCTCGTTTATTGACTACGTTGACAATGGCGTGAGCCCCAGATGTCCAACCATTAGGAGGAACCATATTTTTGGGCTTGTACTATAGAGGCACTTGCTTGCGTACTGCCATGACGCTGGTGGGTCCCTACTGTCATCCTCTCCACGTACAGTCATCTCCTTGTTCCTCTCGGTTGTTGACGACGTTGACAACGCAAGAGGGCGGCGCACCGCGCACGGCGAGCGAACCAAGGCCGCAAGGCGGAGGACGACGGCGAGGCCTCGGACGGAACGAACAGGAGCCGTTGAAGATGCGCCGGTCCAGTCGCAGGCGGAGGGGAGTACGAGGGTTGACTGGTTCGGGCGCGGGTGCGTGTTGGGGCTGACGTCGCCGGAGAATAACAGGACGTGTGGGGGAATAGAGGGAGGGACTGGCCAACGTTGGAGGGTACGTACGGTAGGGCGGCGGAGGCGCAGCCAGCCATGGGAGGCGGGAGCAGGCGGAGCCGACGGGGTGGTTTGGTTTGGGCGGCTGGAGGAAGAAGAAGACAAGAGATAGAAGATACACGACAGATGTTGGATGTCAATCCAACGGCTGGTAGGCAGAATCGTTTGTTGACTGGCTAGTAAGTCGACACCACCTTGGATAGGCTATTTCCTCGCGGGTCCCAAATGTCAGAATCCAAATCTGTCACGGTCATGCAGCCTTTCCTATGAAAATTTACAGCCCATTTGATGTGCTAGTTCGAAATAAGTTTGTGGGTGCTGGTGGGGGCTAATCACTTGGCTTCTGTAATGCACAGTGAGCTCAAGCAGCCGGCGAGAGTGATGTTATTTCCCTTGGTTGGGATTTGTTACAATATTTCACTCTAAATTAAACGAATGGCAAGCCATTTGCCTTGTTTCAAAGAAAATATGACAGTCACAGCCGAGTTGAAAAGGGCAGGAACATCTAACTCCAGCTTACAAACTGTACAAAAGCACGAGGGTTAATTGTTCATCAGGTTTACAAAAAAAACCAGATTGAAAAGGGCAACAACATCTAACTCCAGCACTGTTTTCGGCAGTCACAGTCAAATGGATCGGTCAGGTCCATAGAATGAACATCCTGGGTCGTAAAATTTACTGGATTATGACCACAATATGTTGTAAATAGAAGCCCGGCACGTTCAGAAGCTCTTTTGCCCACCTGAAACTCCTTTTTTTGCTCTTCGACATACCCATCCGTCAAAACCATGCTGCTGATAAACTTAAGCCTGATGGACAATAGTAACCTCGCATTCAGCAGGAAGAATGTGACAAATCTTGTGTTTGCACGGTTGGCTACATATCGTTCTAGCGTTATTGTCTTCAATCGAATCTCATGAGAAGTGAGAAAATCCCGATGCTTACGAATCCACCGATTGGTTATAACTTTCTTACCCCGTCCTGTTGCCTAAATAGACATGAAGATTGAAAACAGTTAAGGTCTAAAAGAAGAGTGTCGAAAGAGCAACAGCTGAACGGTTAATTCTAGTACACTATATGCGGGCTTCCAATGTGCGTGAAATTATCACCTTTATATACAACTTCTCCAGACATGGAAAGCATTGCAGCAAGCCAATAATCTTGTTCAGATCAAAACTATTCATTTGGATATATAAGATCTTGACAGAATCCAGCACCATTGATAGGCCATCCATGGAGAAACTCTTCATTGAGCATAGAACATAATATTAGTACAAAATGTGTACTCCAAGATGATATATAAATTATGCGCAGAAATTTAAAATGCAGCTTATGGTTACAAGTGTAGATGATAATATAAAGTACCTGAAGAACTGTGGAGCCAAACACCATATTGAAATGAGCACAGAGATCATGTATTACACCCAAGGTCTCCAGTTTAGGCGCAGAGAGGACGGTTATTTGCAACGGTGAATAACTAGAATCAAGGATCAACCTTTGAAGTGAAGGGGCATCTTGGATGATGAGCTGCCTTCCGTCAAAAGAAATTCCAATTCTTACAAGGTTAGGCGACTTTATTTGGAGACAACCGATTCTAACTGTGAAAACAAGCACCAAGCACTCCAGCGCAGGGCAACTGGAGTGGATGATGCTGTGCAATGAGGCCTCCGATATACGAACCCGCACAAGTGAAAGTTTCTTGAGAAATGGGAGTCGAAGGTTTAGTACCAGATTGTCTGGTAGGTAGCACAGCGCAAAGGTGGCGGTGTGGAGAGAGGACGAAAACCGCGAGATGGACATCGGTGCTGAGGGCACAAGTTCATGGCGTTCGGTATGTGGTATGTGATTTCCAGGGGAATAGTAGAACTCAAGCAGCTGTAGTTCTGTGAATTCAGGGGATTTCAGCCAGGCGTCCACCGTGCAGGGCATGGTATGCTTGCTCAGGTAGCATGACGGGATGCAGAGGCTTTGAACGGAGCCCTGGTGGGAGGAGATGATGGCTCTGGGGATTTCAAAATCATTGAAGAGAGATAGCTGACGACAGTCGAGATTAAGGGGCACGGCGCGCCATAGAGGGCGCCACCGAATTGAGAGGACTTGGGTGCGGCAGCAATCCTTGGTGGGGAGAAGCGAGATGATCTCCCCAAGGACGGCGTCCGGGAGATCGCTGATGCGGTCCACCCGAGATTCTACGGGTTCCTGGGATCCGGTGGGGGCGGGGTCGCCGCTTCTCCCCGCGCTGCCGGGTGCGGGATCTACAACAGGCGTCGCCGCTGGCGGGAGCCTCATCTTCTTGGCGCTGGGGTCAGCCGACTCCATTTTCCTCGAGGGCGTCGCGTCGCGCTCACGGATTTGAGCAGAGTAACGAATGACGAGCCTAGTTGTAGTGCGAGCGAAGAAGAAGGGGAGCTGGGGGTTTTCTGTAGGAGTGAGGAAGAAGGGGAGCTGGGGTTTTCTGTAGGAGTGAGGTGAGGAATTTGGGGGTACGAGTGGAGCGAGCTGACGTGAGGTGGGTGGGAGCGAGGAGGAAGAAGAGCACCCAGTGTGGATGGGCTTTTGAATTGATTTTACTATTTACTAGTGTGGATGGGCTGTTTTGTCTTGGGCCCAGAGAAACAATTACTACTAGTACAGTGGAGACACTCTACAGCTACCCAGAAAAACAATTACTACTAGTATAGTGGAGACACTCTACCGCTTCTGGCTCCTCCTAGGTCATTGAAACGTCTCCCTCTACTGAATGCCGTTATACTTTTGTTCACCGACATGCGGGCCATGCAGCGCGCGGGCCCAAATGCCATCCACCAAATTAGAAGGCAGTATGCAGGCGGAGAGTCACCCCGGTCGTAGCGCGGCAGTAACGAGCCGTCGTATCACAAAACCCCACCTCCCCGCAGTCTAAGTTTGACGGACGAAGCAACCATCATTTCACTCTTCGCTGAATCCCCTTCTCCCTCACCGTCTTCAAGAAAGGCAACACTCGCATCTGCCACTGTTCTTCTCTCCGAACGAAGGGAAGGTAAGCGGATCCGTGATGTTGGTATATTTTCGTTCAGAGAAAAAAAGAACTTTTGCAAAGCAGTAACCGATCCTCACTCTCTTTTTTGTTTCATTGTCATTGCGATTGTGTTTTCCTTTCAGTGGTCTCCTAGTATTCGTCAGTTTCATGATGGACCAAGGAGAACCAGGCAAAGATCTGCCGATATTGGAGCAGACGCGGGAGGCTGATCCCCACGAGACAGAGAGCTCCAAGAAGATGGAGGCAACCACCGAGCTGACCCCAGATACGCTCACGGCCACTACTGAGATGGTCAACGCCCCGTTTGAGGTTACAGCCCCCGTGGCACTGCAGGAGCAGTTTTCCCCCTTCGAGGATGTGTCCCCCCCCCCGCTGAGCTGCCCAAGGTGATTTCCTTCTTTGCCGATCTCGATTGTGGTTTTTCATCTAAGTATGTGGTGATTTTTTTAGAAAAGGAAGTATGTGGTGATTAATAATGCAAAATTTTATTAGCTTCGATGCCATGCTATACATAGTGGTTTAAATAACTTGTGTTTCTTATACTGAAAAGTAATTCAGAATTTGTTTCTGTTTCAATTAGAGCCCTGATGCAGACAAGGATTGTGTGGTTGTACATGTCACTCGCTATGAGGCGGACGACCTGAATATACGCACTGGGAAAACAGAGTTCTTAGGCTGTTGGATCCTGGAAGCCATTTGCGGTTATACCAATGAAGAGTTGTATTCCAGCCTCACTGTTGTCAGGCGTGTTGTCCAGGGTGTACTGAAGCACAAGAAGTTCAAAGCTACTCCTTCGTTTGTGAGGCATACTGTTCTTGTCAAGCTTACGCAGGAAGATGACGTGGCATGCCTCCACAAACAAGTTTATCAGTGGCAAGGCCACAAGGTTGTCTTCATGAAGGTTCACAGGATTGAGCTGCTGCGGGACGTCCTCGATGATGTTCATGGCAAGGTCCGTCTTGTGTCCAGCCCAAATTAGATCGAGGCATGAAATAGTTGCCCCAGCTAGTGTTTAATAGTAGTTTGGATTGTGTCTAATTATCCGAACCTTGCCTGTTATCGACCCCTCTGGGGCTAGTACTCTGTTTGAATCCGTCTATGGGAACTGCTGCTACTTTTGTGTGCCCGTGAATCATGTGAGAACCATCGTAATTGTTGCCGAAACAGATGCGTCCTCACTAGTTTTTTCATGAATATGGCATGGTAAGACATAAGTTGTCACGGTTTATCATACGAGCAGTGTGTGTTTTGATGAAATAGAGCACTCGTTCGAGAACCGTGCGCCGACGTATACATAAGTACTTGTAAACACTGTTGGTGCTACCCCACTTGTAAGCAGTTGTGCAAAACACGGCACATTGGCTCAGCTCGCTTCAACACTAGGCTATCGACCAGCTAACAATCAACAATCTGCTGTCTGACATATAAGCAACTATGTATCTTGTTACAGTGGTTCATGCAGTTAATTGAGGCCACAATGTAATAAATTCCAAACGTTCACACGCTAGTCCAGCGCTCATGTGGAACACTCACATTAAACTCGTCTTCATAAAAAACTTGAAAAGCATAAGTTAAGCAATTTTATACATCTCAATGATTCATAGAACATAACAAACATATACTAGTTCACAGCAAAAGACAAAGTTGTGAGAAGGTTTACAAATCAGGAAAAAACAAGCAAGGCTTCTCTGAGCAAAGGGCCTCCCGGCAGGCTTAAATTTCCTGGAGTTCACTCTGGTTTTTTCTTGTTGCCACCATCCAGGGTTAGGTTCTCTCATTCCAGAATAACCAATTATAATTGTGGTCTCAGCTGGAATGCTGAACTGAACCATGCAGTGTACTGACCAGCTGAAATGCTTGTGCATTCCACTAAATTTAAGCACCGCTATTTGCAGAAATAAGCAGACCACAATGCCTCTTGTCCGCGCACCTGTCCAAAAAACCGCCGTGCAGCCGTGCCAGCTAGTCCTCGGTCCATGGATGAACTGGTAGAAAGTGCATTCCGGACTAGGATGCAGTTGTTTTCGCTCGTCCCTGCACTGCAATCAGGAAGTAAAACGTACGAATCAGCTTCTTTTAGATTGCGTTGGTCATTCTACCTTAGTTACTAGTACCAATGTAGGGATACCTTGAAGACGGGAGGTTAGACGACGGCAACGAGGGATAGCCATCTCATTTTGCGCAGTTGTACTAAAACTGAGGTGTGTGCTTTTGATTGCGCGGATAGAAACGATACGGAGACAGACATCCCGAAACGATATGGAGACAGACATCCCTGTTTGCGCAAATACGAAATACGGTTATTTAAACAGTGACAGATATTACTACTTTCCCCCGTTTCCTCTTAGAACCAAGTCCTAGATTCATGCTACAGCTTTCCCACTTTCTTCCCTGTTTGAACCAACGCTTTGAGTCGACTGTATGAACTAGCTTTACTTCTAATAATAGTAGAAGTCTAGGTGGCTTTGGAACAGCGGACGGAAGTAGAAAAGGATCCACACGAAGGGAGCTGGGGCAGTAGAGCAAGGCAGGTTTCGAAGGAATATATACCTGAGGGTCGTCGGCATGTGGCAAAGACGGCGTCGGGAGGCCGCATCTTGGCCACAATACCGCAGGGAGGAAGAAGGGGTCGGAGGCCCTCCCGAGCCGGCGCTCTCTCGGAGAGAACGGCACGGCCGCCGATCGGGACGCGCGGGCAGCCGTTGGTCTCCTCCCTCGCCGCCGACGACAGCGTGAACGATGCACCTACACCCCTGCCCCGGTCGAGGTTGTCCGGCCGGATTTGTGACCAGCCGTGAGCTGAGAGAGAGTGTGGCCGCCTATGTGTTGCTTAGATCTGGAGAGCATGAGAGAGTGAACGAGAGGAACCCTAGTAAAGCAAGCGCTAAGGCTCCTGCTTTTATATATAGTGGAGTGATTTTGTTGTACCAGCTTCAAAAAAATGCGCTCCTACGTGTACCCGCGAGTGGGTGTGAGAGAACTAGTGCGTGCGTGCACCGCTTCTCTTCGTGAGAGTACAATATACTATGCCCAAAGAACGTTCGCCGCAAGAGTAATAGTATAAGTGTGTGACGTGTGAGCTAAAATAAAATGTGCGCGCCGTCTTTTGTTTTTTAGAAGTTCTGAGGGTAGGGTGTGAAGAGCACATATGTGCGTGACGTCTACCTGCAGATAGACGGTGGGTGCGACGTGCGAGTCTGCGAGAGGACTCGGGAGAGTCGTGACTCGTGAGGGTGCGTGTGCGTGAGAGAGAGGGGGGCACGTATCAATGCAATGCATGTGTCCGTAAATCATTATCCGACAAACGTTCGCCACAAGCCTTTTCCTGACGAACGCCGTAAGAACCGTTAGATCGGCATCCGACAGTGTCAGTTTTGCCATGTCATTTAACAGAACAGCCACTCCTCCTACACACAAATCTTCCACGTGAGTGTTAGCAACTGCCGTATGCTCCCTCCGTTCCGAAATGCAGTGCATATAGCTTTATTGAAAATTCGAACCTCGCAAACTTTTACCGAGTTTTCGTGTACCAAATTGCACATGTAGAATACCATGTATATATCATTTCATTCATCTTCGAGAGGTAACTATAAAGATGGGTGAGGAGTCTACAAAGAAAGACCATCGTATCACCCGCAGCAATTTCAAGCATCCTTTAGTGTCGAGGAATATCATAGGAACTCTATATGATATGATTTTTATAGGATTTTTTCCTTTAGAGCCAATTGGTTCATAGGAATAGATTCATATAC
Organism: Triticum aestivum; assembly: GCF_018294505.1. NCBI lineage: Eukaryota > Viridiplantae > Streptophyta > Magnoliopsida > Poales > Poaceae > Triticum > Triticum aestivum. Next base: position 476,561,896 of record NC_057796.1, read on the forward strand.
TCCACATTTCAAAGGAAATAAACATGATATCATTTCTATAGCTTTAGAGCCACTTGGTTCATATGAATGGATTCCTATACTCCCTTAATTTCAAAGGAAAATAAACATTAGCGTATATTCAATAGAAAAGTTCCTATGATATGAACCAAATTACATCTCTTTTCTAATCCCTCCTCATAGGAATTGAGATACATGTCATCTCTAGATTCAATAGAAAAGTTCCTATGATGTGAACCAAATGACATCTCTTTTCCAATCCCTACTCATAGGAATTGAGATGCTCCATGTCATCTCTTTCCCTACAACTTCCATGTATACATCTTCTATTCCTAAATAGATAGTACAACCCACTAGTAGCTTTTTTCCAAAACATGCAACTATGGCACAAGAACTATATAGTGTGCCAATAACTTTGAAAGATGGTCGCTGGATGAAGCTAACCCGACAGTGCAGAGATAGGCAAATCCGAGCACTACTGGCCGTTGGATATCATCAACATTCCACCAGATCTGCCACATGTACAATTTAGAAGACTCCATGGTTGAACTTAAGCATAATGCACAAACCTCAAAACACAAGCACTTCTCCTTTGTTCTAGAATCTTCTGTATCATAATTGATTATTTTTTCTAAATGAATTGCCATTATTTGTTTTTTACTTTATGATTTACAATGCACAACCCCATGAATCTTAACATTTTTATAAAACTAATTGATTTTGAATGAGATGAACTATAAGAACTAAACGAACATCTACATCATGCATATATGACTCAAAGCTTTACATGCTATAGTGTGTATTTATTCGTAATTTGGTTTCGAAATCTCATGCGTTCAATACATGTGTACCTTACTAGTTTTGAGTAGAGTAGCAAATTTCACGCGGCCCCGGGTATATCAAAATGCAGGGCCCATGCATCATTGCCTTTCGGTCGAACCTACGTCCACAATTTTTTGTACGTACTATATCTCCACTGGTCCCCGAACCCAAAATGCTGCCTCGTTCCCGTAAAACCAAGCGGCCCACACATATTTAAGGCGTCGACTCGAACCCGTTTACTACGACGTGGCCCCGCACGCCGTAGTACTCCTACAAACCCTACCGCCGCACTCATCATCGGTTTTCTTCAAGAGGACGAGGGAGAAGCCGATTTGTAGTGGAGGCGCTTTCAAAAAAAAGGATCTGTAGTGGAGACCCCTACCCTAGGGTGCCCTAGGTAGCTGCCGCACGCATCATTGTTTTCTCTTTTCTTTATGCTCTTGCGCCCTAGAGTGAAATGATGGTTGCTTCGTCCGTCCAGCTTAATGCGGGAAAGGTGGGGCTTTGTGATTTGACCCCTCATCGCTCATTTTCTACTACTGCGGCGCTACGACCGGGGTGCCTCCAATTCCAACCGCTGCTCCGAACTGTAATTTGGTGCATCGCACGTGGAACAAGACGGTGGATGAGCCACATGTCGGCCAAAGGGGTCCTGTTAAGTGTGTCGCCATTTCGTGTGCGGACTGACCCTGCTTGAGTTGCTACGCCAACACGACAGGAGCAGCCTACCACTTGGTTTTGCTCCTTGGTGAATCCCGACTATATTGATCTAAAAAGATACGTGCTGAACTACCCTCTCCGTCTCGGTTTTTTTATTTTTAGGCGTCTCGGTTTATAGGGCCTGCACGTAGTTCTAGGTCATCCATTTGACTAACTAAATATGAGTTACTATGTCACAAAAAGTATATCATTGGATTCTTAAGCGGATGTAGTTGTATTTAAAAGTCGAGGGCGGGGCTTTTCCTGCGCGGTAGGCGGGGCAGTTCCGCCTAGTCGGTTCGACAGAGACGCGAGAAGACGAGGGAGTAGGCTGCTGCAAACGTAGGGCTGTGTGATTTGACAGCGAGTTACTGCTGGACAGGTGGGGCCCCGTGATTTGACTTGCCATTATCATTTTAACTGCGGCGCTACGACCGGCGTGAGTCTCCCGATTCCTGACCACCTCCATACAGGTGCCTCTCCCAATGCTCCACCATGTAGTAGAGGCTGGCTCTTGCATGAGAGCCCACTTCTCCACTTTTTCCTTGCCTCTCTTTCCTCCACATATGCAAAAATGCCATGTAAAGCGCACTATTGTACTTACTTTTACTTGCTCCTACAGGTGCTTAAGCTTGCCACATAGGCATAAAGTCTGATGTGGCAAGTTAATCAAGAAGAGAGAGACTAGTTTGGTGACCCAAGGAAGAAACGGTGCTAAGCGCGTGTACCTAGGTGAAAAGACAATTTTGAGTCTATAGCTAATTAAATGAAGCAAACTTAGCAACACCATTTCATTGGAAGAGGTCACTCCTTGGCAAATGCAATAAATACTAGTACTCCCTGTGTCCCATAATATAAGAACGTTTTTGGCACTACACTAGTGTCAAAAACGTTCTTATATTATGGGACGGAGGGAGTACGAAGAAAGAGATAGAGAGGAGTAAAAAATACACTTATAGCCAACCTTATAGGCCAACCTTGTTGTAGTATGAGTGACTAAGTGATGACTATGTATGACATGCCAACATCAGATAGCCTAACGCACCATGTTAAATCTCCAAGGGCGCGACCGCGCGAGCGACGCGACGGTCGTGGTAGGCGCGACCATGATACGGGCTGCTGGCAGCCCTTGGATCTGAGATCAAACGGTCGCATGCTAAGTTGCTGAAAATTTGCAGAATAACCCTCCAGGATAGGATATTCACCCATAGGTCTAGAATCACGCCATGCAACCGTTCGATCTCAGATCCAAGGGCTCTCGGAAGCCCGTATCATGGGAGAATGGAAAGCCACTACCCTGCCGTTCGCACGCTGGCAGTTCGCTCCTACTCGTCCCCGCACGTCCTTCAATACTACGGCGGTTCGCTCCTAGTCGTCCCGTCCATTCACATTACGGCAGTTCCACTAATCCTAACCCTCCTCCCAAATCCATGGCGTCCCAAATCTCCACGATCGGCGGTGAGTACAAGGTTAGAACCATCACCGGCGATGAGTTCGACGTCATCTACACCCGTTCTTCCGCGACGGTGAAAGGATGCCTTTCTCGCTTCAGACGCATGTTCGAAAACTCAGATGATGAGTGGGTCGCTGGGCTAGATGTTGAGTACACCACAGTCCTGGGACGAGAGAAGGATCTAAAGGACGAAGAGAGGAAGAAGCCCGCCGTGATCCAGGTTTGCGTACATAACGTTTGCTTGGTCTACCACATATGCCATGCCGACGTTGAGTGCCAGGATTTTAAGAACTTCCTCAAGGACAAAACAGTGAAATTCGTTACTGTAGACTTTAAGAACGACAAAGAAGTCCTGGGTCGGATAGGCCTCGTTGTAGGCAACCCCTTCGACCTCCAGAAGAATCGGCTGGTGCCCTCTCGTCAGCCTTCAATGCTGACCCTGGCAGGAGCCATGGTTCATCCTTCGTACCGTAAACTGGAGAAACCTCATTACACGTTTCATCGTCATGCATGGCAGCGGAATGTACTAGATATAGACCACATCCACTACGCTGCAATGGATGGCTACCTTTGTTTCAATATCTACAAGGGTTGGATGAAGAGCAACAGCCAAGTGTGCGGTTCAAGCAAAGAAGTATCGGCCAAGAGGAAGAGGGACAAGGACGAAGTCGAGGACGTGGACGAGGACTCCGAGTAAGGTGGCAGTGTCGTTGCTCATGGTGGTTCTAAACTTCTAATGCAGTGTCTACCGGATTAGTTGCATAGTTTAATTTCAGGTGTGCTTAGTTTAATTTGAGGGGTGTGTTGTGCTGAGCCCCCAGCAGAACTATGTTATGTTTCTTCTCGTTACTTTAACTCTTCAGTATGTACATACTACTAGTATTTCTTTAATAGAATTTAGCACCCCAATTAAGCACGTACTAGCTTTTTAATAGTACTATATGCATAATTTGGCGACGAGCGCTCTCTATATGTACCACCTTTTTTTAATTTCAATTTTTGCTCCATGGCGCAATCCATCGATAGTACTACTGTACAAAAGTATACATTTTTTAAAAGGCTAGAGTACTGTTCATCACATATATAGCCAGTTAAATTCTCAACCTAGAACGACGTGCATGCCATGTAGTAAACCGATACGGAGGAAGTATAGTAAAAATGAGGTGATTTTACCGAGCGATCGGCGGGGGAGCATGGCCTGTCATGCGGTCCCACGTGTCATGATGTACCAAGGCGATGCGCGTGTCCCTCTTGAGGCAGAAGCAATACTACGTGGTTTGAGATGATGGCGAACCGAAGTGTGAAATAATGGTTGCTTCGTCCGTCTGGGAAGGTGCGGCATTGTGATTTGACGTCTCATTGCTCATTACTACTACTGGGCCGGTACGAGTGGGGTGCGTCCCCCTGCTGTTCTGCACTGTTATTTGGTGCTTGACACGTCGACCCGGTTGCTATATGTCCCACATGTCGGCGACAGGAAGTACAGAATTCATGAAAGGGAGCGTCGACGGAGGAGTATACTACAGAATTCATGAAAGGGAGCGACTTAGTTTTGGAAAAATCTGTTTTTACGGAGTACGTACCCACTAGGGTTTATAGGGCTCATCTAAAAAACATTCGTTTTTCCGTCTGATAAGTCTCAATTCTATTATACTAGTAGTAGTACCATTACATGTTGGATTTCGAGGTGCGTTAGATCACCCGACGCAAGCAGTGTCAAGAGGAAACTAACCAATGCATGTACAAGTTCATGGAAATTTAGTGGTCATTCATGCATTCGTTCTAATTAATGCCTCGGTAAACATAACTTCTTGAGAAAAACGAGCGTACTAATTACTTGTGCGAACTACGAAATTAATTCGACCACTCACCGTCTACCTTGGTTGGAGAGATTTTGAAATGGAGCCATAAACTGGAAAGGAGGGAGTAGTAACTTTTGTCTCGATTACTATTTGTGGCCTTGTATAGATGCAAAATGTATTTTTTATAGTGGCCTTGTATAACTAAATGGAGGGATTACTAACCAAAGTACGTAGTAGGGACGAGGAGTAAACGGAGGGAGTAGTAAAATTTTCTCCTCGTGCTGCGAGCCACCGCGCGCGTGGGCGAGGGAGCGGGCGTAAAGGCGTACAATAGTAGTAGTACTACTACTACTACTCGTAAGCAAGCTTCACCTCATCCCGCGAGCCACCGCGCCCGTGGGCAGGGGAGACGGCGTACTAAGCAAGCTTCTCCTCGTTCTGCGAGTTGACGGGACACATCAAAAGTACTCCAGTGTATAGAGCCTTGCCTCTAAGGTAGGCCCCACATGGTTTGCCTCTTTTTTTAATTTAACATAACGCGTCAAGTCGCAATTTGTTTGTTCACCCGTGGTAGACGATCCTCCCTCCACCAAGTGGACAACCAGTACACGTGCCAAATTACCATGTGGGCTGCCTATCTCCTACAGAAATGAGCTCCACCGTGTACCCGCGCGGGTGTGGTTGGGAAAGAGACGGGAGTACGTGCGCCGTGCGTGCACCTCTTCTCTTCGTGCACGTCCCCCACCTACGTGTGTGTGTGTGAGAGAGATACAAACCTAGACATAATGCGCCGTCCATCCCCATGCCTCCGCCCAGTCCGACCACCAGTCACCACCACGCCCCACTCCTCCTCACCTTATCTCTCAACTTTCTCCCTCCATTTTTATATACAAGGAGCCACTATCAAAATTACAATTTGCAGATATACAAGGCCACTAACACTAATCGATGCAATATTAATGGTGTTTGCCTCGTGGTACTAGCAAAGGAGGACATTAATTATCCCTTGCATGCATGCGGGAGTTTGTAAAAAATGCATCTTGATGTTCCCTGCAATGCACGGGCATCTTGCTAGTCCATGAAAACAACACATGGCAAAATTCCACGGCGAACGAGGGATTTGAATCTGTTGGGAGGGGCTGTTTGGATCTTGCCCGGGTTAGCCAAAATATTGGCGACCCTTTTGTCCACCGGTGCCTTTGCCACCGATGAACGAGGAATGACTCGAGTGCTCATGCTGTCATGCATCCTCCAACGCGCACGTTGGAGACGAGCTCGCACGAGCTGTGTATTTTTCTCCCACAACGCCGCCCGAGCCACCGGCAAACCGACCGACGACCCGCAAATTACGCCATCCAACCGTAGCCGCACACATTATGACAGCAACTCAACCAACCGGACGAAATTCACGCAAACACGTAGACAAACTGATATTTCATTTAAACAACGACGGAAATCATATAAAATACTGGATTTTCATACAAACATGACAGATTTCATTACATTCAAATGAACTACGCGGTGCTAGTTCTGAACAGCACATGTATATAATACCTGGCCTAAATGGTCGCCCGCTGATCGATTTGTGTTCCTCATGTCCGGCAGCACGATCACCGGACTACCGGGAGCCCCGGAGGTATATGCTTCAGCGCAAAGGACGGCTCGCTTCCCCACTGCCCAACTGATATCATTGGCTGGTGCCGAAGATGATGGTGGCCGGCACCGGTTCGAGTTCATCACCGGCCACTACTTCGCCATGGCCAGCACCGGCTCGAGTTCATCCTAACATTCCCCTCTTCCGTGGAGCCCATGCGGGGTCGACGAAGGTCCTCGCAACAAAAGGATCCGGCAAGACACCTGCTGTGTACACCGGCGTCGCCTCCGCCGTGGCCTCATGGGACCCAGGCGGCGGCGGCCTCCCGTGTTCTACTTCTCCTTGATGATGGCCGCGGACGCGGAGGCGCTGGCCACCGACTCGTCGCTCTCCGCACACTCGGTTTCTATCGCTGCTTGCATGGCGCGGCCGCCGGCATGGGAGTCTCGGCCACAGAAACGGGAGACGCGGTACGAGGCGGCAGCGTGGACGGCAGCAACGACGCCCGTGCGCCGCTCCTCGTCGAGCTGGCCTGGAGCGACGAGTTGCTGAACCGCGCGCCGGCTTGGGGCGGCAACTGGCTCCGTCGGGCGAGGGGAGGGAGGTGGATCAGCGAGCTTCATAGCTCGTATCTGGCGGGCTACCCAGCCGGCTTGGACGTGGAATAACTACTCTTCGTAAGCCATTGTAAGAGTGGACAAAATGGTGGAGGAGATAGGGGAGCGGCGGACGTGTGCGATTCTTGGCCGGCGTTTGGCCTCGTTTAAATAGGAGATTAAATAGACGGCGGACGGGAGGAGCTCGGCCGGCGTTGCGTTTAACGCCGGCCCGGTCATGAACAGACGTGTGTCCAGAGTGGGTTTCTCGGCTTCCACACGGGCGGGTTGTTGGGGAACGTAGTAATTTCAAAAAAATTCCTACGCACACGCAAGATCATGGTGATGCATAGCAACGAGAGGGGAGAGTGTTGTCCACGTACCCTCGTAGACCGACAGCGGAAGCGTTATCACAACGCGGTTGATGTAGTCGTACGTCTTCACGATCCGACCGATCAAGTACCGAACGTACGGCACCTCCGAGTTCTACACACGTTCAGCTCGTTGACGTCCCTCGAACTCCGATCCAGCCGAGTGTTGAGGGAGAGTTTCGTCAGCACGACGGCGTGGTGACGATGATGATGTTCCACCGTCGCAGGGCTTCGCCTAAGCTCCGCAACGGTATTATCGAGGTGTAATATGGTGGAGGGGGGCACCGCAAACGGCTAAGAGATCTCAAGGATCAATTGTTGTGTCTCTGGGGTGCCCCCCTGCCCCCGTATATAAAGGAGCAAGGGGGAGGCAGCCGGCCAAGGGGAGAGGCGCGCCATAGGGGGGAGTCCTACTCCCACCTGGAGTAGGACTCCTCCTTTCCTTGTGGGAGTAGGAGAAGGGAAGGTGGAAGGAGAAAGAAGGAAGGGTGTGCCCCCCTTCCCTAGTCCAATTCGGACCAGACCATGGGGAGGGGTGCGGCCACCTTTTGAGGCCTTTCTCTCCTTTCCCGTATGGCCCATTAAGGCCCAATACGAATTCCCGTAACTCTCCGGTACTCCGAAAAATACCCGAATCACTCGGAACCTTTCCGAAGTCCGAATATAGTCGTCCAATATATCGATCTTTACGTCTCGACCATTTCGAGACTCCTCGTCATATCCCCGATCTCATCCGGGACTCCGAACTCCTTCGGTACATCAAAACTCAATAAAACTGTCATCGTAACGTTAAGCGTGCGGACCCTACGGGTTCGAAAACTATGTAGACACGACCGGGACACGTCTCCGGTCAATAACCAATAGCGGGACCTGGATGCCCATATTGGCTCCCACATATTCTACGAAGATCTTTATCGGTCAGACCACATAACAACATACGTTGTTCCCTTTGTCACCGGTATGTTACTTGCCCGAGATTTGATCGTCGGTATCTCGATACCTAGTTCAATCTCGTTACCGGCAAGTCTCTTTACTCGTTCCGTAACACATCATCCCGCAACTAACTCATTAGTCACAATGCTTGCAAGGCTTATAGTGATGTGCATTACCGAGTGGGCCCAGAGATACCTCTCCGATAATTGGAGTGACAAATCCTAATCTCGAAATACGCCAACCCAACAAGTACCTTTGGAGACACCTGTAGAGCACCTTTATAATCACCCATTTACGTTGTGACGTTTGGTAGCACACAATGTGTTCCTCCGGTAAACGGGAGTTGCATAATCTCATAGTCATAGGAACATGTATAAGTCATGAAGAAAGCAATAGCAACATACTAAACGATCGAGTGCTAAGCTAACGGAATGGGTCAAGTCAATCACGTCATTCTCCTAATGAGGTGATCCCGTTAATCAAATGACAACCCATGTCTATGGTTAGGAAACTTAACCATCTTTGATTAACGAGCTAGTCAAGTAGAGGCATACTAGTGACACTATGTTTGTCTATGTATTCACACATGTATTATGTTTCCGGTTAATACAATTCTAGCATGAATAATAAACATTTATCATGATATAAGGAAATAAATAATAACTTTATTATTGCCTCTAGGGCATATTTTCTTCAGTCTCCCACTTGCACTAGAGTCAATAATCTAGTTCACATCGCCATGTGATTTAACAGCAATAGTTCACATCACCATGTGATTAACACCCATAGTTCACATCGTCATGTGACCAACACCCAAAGGGTTTACTAGAGTCAGTAATCTAGTTCACATCGCTATGTGATTAACACCCAAAGAGTACTAAGGTGTGATCATGTTTTTCTTGTGAGATAATTTTAGTCAACGGGTCTGTCACATTCAGATCCGTAAGTATTTTGCGAATTTCTATGTCTACAATGCTCTGCACGGAGCTACTCTAGCTAATTACTCCCACTTTCAATATGTATCTAGACCGAGACTTAGAGTCATCTAGATTTAGTGTCAAAACTTGCATCGACGTAACCCTTTACGACGAACCTTTTGTCACTTCCATAATCGAGAAACATATCCTTATTCCACTAAGGATAATTTTGACCGCTGTCCAGTGATCTACTCCTAGATTACTATTGTACTCCCTTTGCCAAAATCAGTGTAGGGTATACAATAGATCTGGTACACAGCGTGGCATACTTTATAGAACCTATGGCCAAGGCATAGGGAATGACTTTCATTCTCGTTCTATCTTCTGCCGTGGTCGGGCTTTGAGTCTTACTCAATTTCATACCTTGTAACACAGGCAAGAACTCTTTCTTTGACTGTTGTATTTTGAACTACTTCAAAATCTTGTTAAGGTATGTACTCACTGAAAAAACTTATCAAGCGTCTTGATCTATCTCTATAGATCTTGATGCTCAATATGTAAGCAGCTTCACCGAGGTCTTTCTTTGAAAAACTCCTTTCAAACACTCCTTTATGCTTTGCAGAATAATTCTACATTATTTCCGATCAACAATATGTCATTCACATATACTTATCAGAAATGCTGTAGTGCTCCCACTCACTTTCTTGTAAATACAGGCTTCACCGCAAGTCTGTATAAAACTATATCCTTTGATCAACTTATCAAAGTGTATATTCCAACTCCGAGATGCTTGAACCAGTCCATTGATGGATCGCTGGAGCTTGCATATTTTGTTAGCACCTTTAGGATTGACAAAACCTTCTGGTTGCATCATATACAACTCTTCTTTAATAAATCCATTAAGGAATGCAGTTTTGTTTATCCCTTTGCCATATTTCATAAAATGCGGCAATTGCTAACATGATTCGGACAGACTTAAGCATAGATACGAGTGAGAAACTCTCATCGTAGTCAACATCTTGAACTTGTCGAAAACCTTTTGCGACAATTCTAGCTTTGTAGATAGTGACACTACTATCAGCGTCCGTCTTCCTCTTGAAGATCCATTTAATCTCAATGGCTCGCCGATCATTGGGAAAGTCAATCAAAGTCCATACTTTGTTCTCATATATGGATCTTATCTCAGATTTCATGGCCTCAAGCCATTTTGCGGAATCTAGGCTCACCATCGCTTCTTCATAGTTCGTAGGTTCGTCATGGTCTAGTAACATAACCTCCAGAATAGGATTACCGTACCACTCTGGTGCGGATCTTACTCTGGTTGACCTACGAGGTTCAGTAATAACTTGATCTAAAGTTCCATGATCATCATCATTAACTTCCTCACTAATTGGTGTAGGAGTCACAGGAACAGATTTCTGTGATGAACTACTTTCCAATAAGGGAGCAGGTACAGTTACCTCATCAAGTTCTACTTTCCTCCCACTCACTTCTTTCGAGAGAAACTCCTTCTCCAGAAAGGATCCATTCTTAGCAACGAATGTCTTGCCTTCGGATCTGTGATAGAAGGTGTACCCAACTGTCTCCTTTGGGTATCCTATGAAGACACATTTCTCCGATTTGGGTTTGAGCTTATCAGGATGAAACCTTTTCACATAAGCATCGCAACCCCAAACTTTTAAGAAATGACAACTTTGGTTTCTTGCTAAACCACAGTTCATAAGGCGTCGTCTTAACGGATTTTGATGGTGCACTATTTAACGTGAATGCAGCTGTCTCTAATGCATAACCCCAAAACGATAGTGGTAGATCGGTAAGAGACATCATATATCGCACCATATCTAATAAAGTACGGTTACGATGTTCGGACACACCATTACACCGTGGTGTTCCAGGTGGCGTGAATTTGTGAAACTATTCCACATTGTTTTAATTGAAGACCAAACTCGTAACTCAAATATTTGTCTCCGCGATCAAATCATAGAAACCTTATTTTCTCGTCACGATGATTTTCTACTTCATTCTGAAATTCTTTGAAGTTTTCAAATGCTTCAGACTTATGTTTCATCAAGTAGATATACCCATATCTGCTCAAATCATCTGTGAAGGTCAGAAAATAATGATACCTGCTACGAGCCTCAATATTTATCGGACCACATACATCTGTATGTATGATTTCCAACAAATCTGTTGCTCTCTCCATAGTTCCGGAGAACGGCGTTTTTAGTCATCTTGCCCATGAGGCACGGTTCGCAAGCATCAAGTGATTCATAATCAAGTGATTCCAAAATCCCATCAGTATGGAGTTTCTTCATGCGCTTTACACCAATATGACCTAAACGGCAGTGCCACAAATAAGTTGCACTATCATTATTAACTTTGCATCTTTTGGCTTCAATATTATGATTATGTGTATCACTACGATCGAGATCCAACAAATCATTTTCGTTGGTGTGTATGACCATAGAAGGTTTTTATTCATGTAAACAGAACAACAATTGTTCTCTAACTTAAATGAATAACCGTATTGCAATAAACATGATCAAATCATATTCATGCTCAACGCAAACACCAAATAACACTTATTTAGTTTCAACACTAATCCCGAAAGTACAGGGAGTGTGCGATGATGATCATATCAATCTTGGAACTACTTCCAACACACATCGTCACCTCGCCTTTTACTAGTCTCTGTTTATTCTGCAACTCCCGTTTTCGAGTTACTACTCTTTAGCAACTGAACCAGTATCAATTACTGAGGGGTTGCTATAAACACTAGTAAGTACACATCAATAACATGTATATCCAATATACTTTTGTTTACTTTGCCATCCTTCTTATCCACCAAATACTTGGGGCAGTTCCGCCTCCAGTGACTAGTCCCTTTGCAGTAGAAGCACTTAGTCTCAGGCTTAGGACCAGACTTAGGCTTCTTCACTTGAGCAGCAACTTGCTTGCCGTTCTTTTTGAAGTTCCCTTTCTTCCCTTTGCCCTTTTCTTGAAACTAGTGGTCTCGTCAACCATCAATACTTGAAGTGGTCTCGTCAACCATCAACACTTGATGTTGTCTCGTCAACCATCAACACTTGATGTTTTTCTTGATTTCTACCTTCGTCGATTTCAGCATCACGAAGAGCTCGGGAATTACTTTCGTCATCCCTTGCATACTATAGTTCATCACGAAGTTCTACTAACTTGGTGATGGTGACTAGAGAATTCTGTCAATCACTATTTTATCTGGAAGATAAACTCCCACTTGATTCAAGCGATTGTAGTACCCAGACAATCTGAGCATATGCTCACTAGTTGAGCGATTCTCCTCCATCTTTTTAGCTATAGAACTTGTTGGAGACTTCATATCTCTCAACTCGGGTATTTGCTTGAAATATTAACTTCAACTCCTGGAACATCTTATATGGTCCATGACGTTCAAAACGTCTTTGAAGTCCCGATTCTAAGCCGTTAAGCATGGTGCACTAAACTATCAAGTAGTCATCATATTGAGCTAGCCAAACGTTCATAACGTCTGCATCTGCTCCTGCAATAGGTCTGTCACCTAGCGGTGCATCAAGGACATAATTTTTCTGTGCAGCAATGAGGATAATCCTCAGATCACAGATCCAATCCGCATCTTTGCTACTAACATCTTTCAACATAATTTTTCTCTAGGAACATATAAAAAATAAACACAGGGAAGCAACAACGCGAGCTATTGATCTACAACATAATTTGCAAAATACTATCAGGACTAAGTTCATGATAAATTTAAGTTCAATTAATCATATTACTTAAGAACTCCCACTTAGATAGACATCTCTCTAATCATCTAAGTGATTACGTGATCCAAAGCAACTAAACCATGTCCGATTAACACGTGAGATGGAGTAGTTTCAATGGTGAACATCACTATGTTGATCATATCTACTATATGATTCACGCTCGACCTTTCGGTCTCTGTGTTCCGAGGCCATATCTGTATATGCTAGGCTCGTCAAGTTTAACCTGAGTATTCCGCGTGTGCAACTGTTTTGCACCCGTTGTATTTGAACATAGAGCCTATCACACCCGATTAACATTTGGTGTCTCAGCACGAATAACTTTTGCAACGGTGCATACTCAGGGAGAACACTTTTATCTTGAAATTTTAGTGAGAGATCATCTTATAATGCTACCGTCAATCAAAGCAAGATAAGATGCATAAAGGATTAACATCACATGCAATCAATATAAGTGATATGATATGGCCATCATCATCTTGTGCTTGTGATCTCCATCTCCGAAGCACCGTGCTTGTGATCTCCATCTCCGAAGCACCGTCATGATCACCATCGTCACCGGCTCGACACCTTGATCTCCATCGTAGTATCGTTGTTGTCTTGCCAACTTATTGCTTTTACGACTATCGCTACCGCTTAGTGATAAAGTAAAACTATTACATGGCGATTGCATCTCATACAATAAAGCGACAACCATATGGCTCCTGCCAGTTGCCGATAACTCGGTTACAAAACATGATCATCTCATACAACACATTATATCACATCATGTCTTGACCATATCACATCACAACATGCCCTGCAAAAACAAGTTAGACGTCGTCTACTTTGTTGTTGCATGTTTTACGTGGCTGCTACGGGCTTAGCAAGAACCGTTCTTACCTACGCATCAAAACCACAACGATAGTTTGTCAAGTTGGTGCTGTTTTAACCTTCGCAAGGACCGGGCGTAGCCACACTCGGTTCAACTAAAGTGAGAGAGACAGACACCCGCCAGTCACCTTTAAGCAACGAGTGCTCCGAACGGTGAAACCAGTCTCGCGTAAGCGTACGCGTAATGTCGGTCCGGGCCGCTTCATCTCACAATACCGCTGAACCAAAGTATGACATGCTGGTAAGCAGTCTGACTTATATCGCCCACAACTCACTTGTGTTCTACTCGTGCATAGCATCAACGCATAAAACCAGGCTCGGATGCCACTGTTGGGGAACGTAGTAATTTCAAAAAATTTCCTACGCACACGCAAGATCATGGTGATGCATAGCAACGAGAGGGGAGAGTGTTGTCCACGTACCCTCGTAGACCGACAGCGGAAGCGTTATCACGACGCAGTTGATGTAGTCGTACGTCTTCACGATCCGACCGATCAAGTACCGAACGTACGGCACCTCCGAGTTCTACACACGTTCAGCTCGATGACGTCCCTCGAACTCCGATCCAGCCGAGTGTTGAGGGAGAGTTTCGTCAGCACGACGGCGTGGTGACGATGATGATGTTCCACCGTCACAGGGCTTCGCCTAAGCTCCGCAACGGTATTATCGAGGTGTAATATGGTGGAGGGGGGCACCGCACACGGCTAAGAGATCTCAAGGATCAATTGTTGTGTCTCTGGGGTGCCCCCTGCCCCCGTATATAAAGGAGCAAGGGGGAGGCAGCCGGCTAAGGGGAGAGGGGCGCCATAGGGGGGAGTCCTACTCCCACCGGGAGTAGGACTCCTCCTTTCCTTGTGGGAGTAGGAGAAGGGAAGGGGGAAGGAGAAAGAAGGAAGGGTGCGCCCCCTTCCCTAGTCCAATTCGGACCAGACCATGGGGAGGGGTGCGGCCACCTTTTGAGGCCTTTCTCTCATTTCCCGTATGGCCCATTAAGGCCCAATACGAATTCCCGTAACTCTCCGGTACTCCGAAAAATACCCGAATCACTCGGAACCTTTCCGAAGTCCGAATATAGTCGTCCAATATATTGATCTTTACGTCTCGACCATTTCGAGACTCCTCGTCATATCCCCGATCTCATCCGGGACTCCGAACTCCTTTGGTACATCAAAACTCAATAAAACTGTCATCGTAACGTTAAGCGTGCGGACCCTACGGGTTCGAGAACTATGTAGACATGACCGAGACACGTCTCCGGTCAATAACCAATAGCGGGACCTGGATGCCCATATTGGCTCCCACATATTCTGCGAAGATCTTTATCGGTCAGACCGCATAACAACATACGTTGTTCCCTTTGTCACCGGTATGTTACTTGCCCGAGATTTGATCATCGGTATCTCGATACCTAGTTCAATCTCGTTACCGGCAAGTCTCTTTACTCGTTCTGTAACACATCATCCCGCAACTAACTCATTAGTCACAATGCTTGCAAGGCTTATAGTGATGTGCATTACCGAGTGGGCCCAGAGATACCTCTCCGACAATTGGAGTGACAAATCCTAATCTCGAAATACGCCAACCCAACAAGTACCTTTGGAGACACCTGTAGAGCACCTTTATAATCACCCATTTACGTTGTGACGTTTGGTAGCACACAAAGTGTTCCTCCGGTAAACAGGAGTTGCATAATCTCATAGTCATAGGAACATGTATAAGTCATGAAGAAAGCAATAGCAACATACTAAACGATCGAGTGCTAAGCTAACGGAATGGGTCAAGTCAATCACGTCATTCTCCTAATGAGGTGATCCCATTAATCAAATGACAACCCATGTCTATGGTTAGGAAACTTAACCATCTTTGATTAACGAGCTAGTCAAGTAGAGGCATACTAGTGACACTATGTTTGTCTATGTATTCACACATGTATTATGTTTTCGGTTAATAAAATTCTAGCATGAATAATAAACATTTATCATGATATAAGGAAATAAATAATAACTTTATTATTGCTTCTAGGGCATATTTCCTTCACGGGTTTCATGGAGGCGTTTGAATGCGGCACGGAGGCGTGTTCAGCCGGGCGTGCCGCGAGTGGCGCCCTCGACTCTGACCTAGGACACCGCGCCGTTCTTCCACTGACGTGTGGGCTCTTTGGGTGCATGGCCTGCATGTCAGTGACCCATCGCAGGCAGCGCACAACAGAGGAACCTTTGGTGGGCCAGGGCGGTCAGAAGCGGGCATTTCATAAACCAATGATTGTTCATTGAGTGTGACGTCATCTTTTTCATGTAGATAAGCCTACTATGTTGATAGCCCATTCGATACGTTGTCATTCATAAAGACCGCTGCAAACTTCAATGTTCTGCTTATCACAGATAAGATTGATTAATAACCGTAACAATCCATGTCCTTAATAAAGGGTGCATGCACGTATAGGTTGAGCGTGTGTCTTGCGTCGTGTGCTGTGTGCATGCAGGCGTGCGAGTGTTGCGTGCGTGCAAGGGTACGTTTCAGTGTTGCATGCATGGGTGCGTACGTGCGTGTGTTCGTGAGTGCATGTGTACGTGTCAGCATTGCACGCCAGCATGCGTGCGTGTGTACGTGTCAGTGTTGCACGCCTACATGCGTGCGTGTCTTGCGTGCGTGCATGTGTACGTGCGGGGTGAGGCTACACGTCAGTCGACTGACTTTTCATCTTTGGTGATTAGATTTTCCAGCCGTTGGATACGAAATCAAGGGCCTCCAGTTTATCATCAAACTCCACCCCCCTGAGCCGCCAGCCACCACCGGCCGAACCGCCAGCCCCCGCCGCCCGCGGCCGGCCTGCCCTCCCCGAAACCACTCCCCACCGCCGGTCCGCCGTCGCACCGGCCATCCCTCTAGCCCCCCCCCCCGTGCCGAGCTTTTTCTCCGGGGATCCCCACCCCACCGCCCAATGAACGCTCCCCCCAACCGCCGGTGACTGCCAACTAGAGGTCTCACGACTTCGAATACCCACCGACCACTAATTTATTACCATTTCTGTCCTTCATATACGCGCTGACGGTTGGGCCCTATGGTAATGTGCGCTGCTGAATGTGGACCGTTTGACTGGTCAATTGATCGTGTTATCAACAAATTACGGAGCTGTATGGTGAGTCAGTGACCGTATGATCACCCTAAAATGTACTCCTATTTTATTAACACAGTACAGACTCAAACTACCATTTCTATCTTTCATATACGGGCTGACAGGTGGGCCCCACGGTTACGCGCCCCAATGGTGCAACACTAGTTGCGCCGCGTGGAACATTTGACTGGTCAATTGATTGTGTCATCAACAAAATACAGAGTTGTACGGGTGAGCCAGTGACCGTATAATCATGATATGTACTCCCTCTGTCCCAAAATATAAGAACGTTTTTAACACTACACTAGTGTCAAAAACGTTCTTATATTATGGGACAGAGGGAGTATTTGTTTAACACGGTACAGACACAAGGGCTCATATATACGCGCAAGCACTAACCGCTATAAGCGCACACACGCGAACCCTACCCCTATGAGCACCTTCGAGAGAGTGGGACAGCATATATGATCTTGAGATTTTACGAAGTCACCATAGGTGCCTCGTAGTCGAGTGGAACGTCTCCTCCCACTGAACGTACATCGCCGGAAAATACTGAAATTAACACAAGATAAATGCGAGCACCGGGACTTTAACCTTGGTGGGCTCGAGAAACCACTGTCCTCTAACCATCCAACCACATGTTGGTTAGCACGACAAAATGTATGTGGTGACCGTGATGAGCTTATTCTGAAGTCCAGTGACCATATCGTGCTTTCGCTTCAAATACAATGACCGTAAGTTTCGTCAACAAAATACAGAGCACGCATCAAATGCAAAGTCCGTCAGTGTCATCAACAAAATATGGAGACGTATCGTGAGCTAGATACCGTTGTACTATTGTATATGCTTATTTTCTTAGTGGCCGATTGCGTGTGTGGTGTGGTGGGCACATCATTTCTAGTTGTGGTGGGTCAACATGAAGACTCATGGGTCGGTTCCATCCTGCGCCACATATAGGTTGGACCGAGACGTGTTATACGAAGACCCATGTGGAGGACTCGGCGTACAACACGAAGCTACCAGAGTCGCGGAGGACTCTATCCCCACTGGTGATAAGCCGACTATATATGATTTGTAACCCTAGGCCCTTAGTATGTTATACAAGCTTGGGGGCTAGTTCGTCGATAGTATACACACACGCACAATGCCTGGTATTCACGTGTACTTTGTACACACCCCTATCACTAATATACAGTACCAGGAGTAGGCTCTTTCTTCAACTGCAAGGGTCCGATCCGAACTAGGGTAAAACTTTGCCTCGTATTACCATCCAGCCTAACAGCCAGGGGTATCCTACCGAATGATATGATGAAATCATATCTGCCAACTACTAAGAGAGAGGTGTGTCGGGGGGGCAATGTGTGCGAGAGAGGCCTAAAGATAATGTGCGTGCGGGAGACACGTAGGCACATATATGTGCGTATAGAGGGCTAGTAGAGACCGTGCATGTGTATATATGCATGTGAGAGAAATAGTGTTTTCCAACTGAGATTAGTGAAAAGAGTGGTACATAGTAGTCAGAAAGAGAGAGAGAGAAACAGAGAGAGCATGTGCGTGAGACACCCCGACACCCTGAGAGAGATTGTGAGCATGTGTGAAAGAGAAATGCCGATGCATATAAAGTGTGTGCACTTATGCGTTAGATAGAGAGATATATAACGCGTTTGTGAGAACGGGGCGAGGCATAGTGCATCTACGTGTAAAAGGCGGTTCTACGCATTAAATTAAAATATAAATGGCATTATTATTTTTGGATGAGATCATGAATTTTGCAAATTGCGTATGGACGAAAATCGGTCTATCAGACACCCATACTCTATTGAATTCTAGCATGTGCATGTGTTTATTTCATATTATCGATCCATAGAGTGAGAGCGGTTTGAAATACAGGCAATGGATGCTTTTGCAATTCATATATAAACATTAATTAGTGCACTCCATGTGTTAGTGTGAAGCACTTTATACATTTGTCACTTGCATGGATACATTCCAAATTGCTAGCTACGAAATAGAATACATGTCGAATTCAACATAAAGGGGGTTTCGAAGATTCGAATTCATAGGAAGTGCATTCATCTATTTGAACCCGAGATAATGGCATTTGTAAATCAGATGTAAAAGGGGGCATCAATCTTTGTTGTGAGTTTGAACATGCTATATATATTCATACGCATATCTAACTTTTTTTGCAACCAAGGAGATTATATCTGGAACCATGCATGAACTGAGGTAAGTTGCATATTTTTTAATATATACTCGTGTACAATGTATATTCAAATGTACCCCCTCCATTCCAAAATAATCGTAGCTTTAGGATTTTCAAGAGTAAAGATTTGTGAAGTTTGACAAATCCTGAAAGTTCAATTCAAGAGAACCGAAAACGTTAATGCTTCTGCTCCCAAATATTGAACGAAGCGCGAAATAGGCCTCTGGTCACCCGAAACCGCGCGAGACTAATGTTTTGGTGGTAGGAAATTACTGTCCTGACTCTGGCCCGTGTAGCCTATCGGCCCGATGTCCAAAGGTCTAAACCGGGGTAGGTTTGTAACTTCACCAAGACGCCAGTCTCAACCGCCTCCGAGAAGCATTCATACGCCGTGGGCGCCTACCCATGCGCTCGGCCGAAATCTATCCCGCCCACATTTGGGACACCTGACATGACTGTCCTACCCCCAACCCGCAATATGTCCGAAATTTTAGATGGGGGCAAAGTTTGTAACTTTCCCCAAATTTCAAACAAGCGCGTCTCAAACCGAAACATTGCCCCCCCTTAGTTCCCCGCCTCCCTCCGTTTCCCCTTCATACTCCGTGGGCGCGAAAACGCCCTCTCCACCAGCCGCGAAACCCCAGCCTCCTCCATCCTCCACCCCATAGCGGCCAATCCACCGCCGCCCTCCTCCATCACGCCGGAGCCGGTACCCCGACGTCGTCGTCCAACGCAACCGCAACCGCAACGCCCTCAAGGACTTAGCAGCTGAAGCCGAGGCAGAGCTGCCTCCACGACGCGGACGCCGACGTGCGCCGTACCAGAACCACTCCGACCACACCGTCCTGCGCCTCACTGCTGCGGCTCCACTGTCGCAACCGTCCACCTTACCGGAGCTGTTCCCGCTACGCCGTCGTTCGCGCCTCGGATCTGCTTCCCCGCCGCCGACAGACGGCCACCGCACCACACTCAACAACTTGGCCATGGGTTCGTCCAAGGCTGCACCGTCCTCCACAACTTCTGGTTTCCGGCGAACAACAAGAAGATCGTCGGAAAAACAGAAGGAGGACACAACACTGCCAGCAGAAAGAGGTACTCCTCTTCCCTTATTCGTGCAAATCTTACGTCTCCGCTCACACCGTATTCATCCCACGAAAGAAACTAGTTGAGCGCTTCTTACTGCATCTTCTTCGTGATACTAAATGCACAAGGTTTCCTCCCTTTTACTATTTCACCTTTGCTAGAGGTCAGTAGCCCGCCTGGATTTCAATTCAGGGTCAGTCGAACCGCAATTAAAAGAAGCAGCACCCGCTTAGGCGCGCAGAGCACCTAGTCCGCCTGTTCCCCGGGGAAGCGGCGCATCGGTGTCTATCATAGGGGTGTGGGGCGCAGGAGCTGCTTGCGCCCGATCTGGAGGTCGGCGGGGCTTGAATGGATGGCCGGGGGGCGGTGCCAAGCACGGCGGTGCGGTGAGGTCGAGGGGAGGGCGCAGGCAGGGGAGGAATACTGGGCCGGTGGTCGCTGGCGTTTCGAGGAAGATCGTCAACACTGACTGGCTGGAGGTAGATGAAGGCGATCTGCCCGTTCTTTGTACATCGGACGGTGCAGAAAAAATGGACTGACCTATTTGCTTTCAGTCGACTGTTATTTTCATAGAATCCTGTAGTAATTTAGTGTGCCATGCATGTTGTAGAGCTATCATATGTCTCCCGTCATTTATTTCTCACCGACCTGCTATCTGCTACCTTTACACTGTACTAATTGTGCACACACTTCACCCATACTCACACTATTGTTTTTTTATGCATGGGTATTTCAGACTCTGACGCAGTGTTGATGAATGCAGAAAAGAAAAGACAGAAGTCGCTCCAGTGTAATTCGAAGATAAGCACTAAGCGTTTCAGCGCTCTAATGGGTGCAGTGTCAGCAGTTGGAGACAGTAAACGTAGCTCTGCAGTTGATGATCTCAATTGCCACACACAACCATCCCAGGTGCTTGCTTTAACTTCGCGCTGTCAAATGTGGTTGCATGTTGCATATGGTGTCTAGCTTGTATTGCTTCCAATTTGGTTAAATTGCATCTGCTTACTTTACACATTATACCTTTGATAATGACATGCCTTCCTGTTTTTGATACATACTACATATGTCTATTAACCATGTTCGTACATCAAACTAATGCTCTTTTGTATCCCTCGTCAATCACTTATGATGAGACAGTCACCCGAGTGGGTTACTGTGAGACGCCCTACTCGTTTAAAGAGTGCAGTGTCATCCTCCCCACATGATTCTCAAGAAACAGCAAGGCTAAATGAAGATAGTCAACGTAGCTCTCTAGTTGATCACCGCAATTCCCCCACACCACCATCGCAGGTGCTTGCTCTTACTTGGCAGTGTGATATGTGGTTGCATGTTGCATATGGTGTCTACCTTGTAATGCTTCTAATTAGGGTAAATTGCATCTGCTTAGTTAACACATTATACCTGTGAATATGACATGCCTTCCTGTTTTTGGTACATACTACGTCTTTCTATTAACCATGTTCTTACATCAAACTACTTTTCTTGTGTATCCCTCATCAATGCTCCTAATTTGTTAAATTGCATCTCCTTAGCTTACACATTATACATGTGAATATGACACGCCTTCCTGTTTTTGGTACATACTACATCTGCCTATCACACCATGTTCTTACATCAAACTACTGTTCTTGTGTATCCTGCGTCTATCGCTTATGATGAGACAGTCACGCGCGTGGGTTAATATGAGACGCAATACTCTTATAAAGAATGCAATTTCATCCTCTCCACATGATTCTCAAGAAACAGCAAGCCTAAATGAAGATATTGAACGTAGCTCTGTACCTGAAGACCGCACTTCCCCTACACCACCATCACAGGTGCTTGCTCTAACTTCGCAGTGTGATATGTGGTTGCATGTTGCATACGGTGTCTAGCTTGTAATGCTTCTAATTAGGGTAAATTGCATCTGCTTAGTTTACACACTATACCTGTGAATATGACATGCCTTCCTATTTTTGGTACACACTACATCTATGTGTTAACCTTGTTCTTACATGAAACTACCTCTCTTCTGTATCCTGCATCAATCACTTACGATGAGTCACCTTTATTCGTTGCATATTGCATATTATTTCTAGCCTGTTGCCATGTATTGCTTCTAATTTGGTCAAATACATTTGTTAGGGCACCCTTTTAATTTGGCAGAGTGATATTGGTTTCATCTTTCATATGGTTTCTAGCTTGCATCGATTCTAACAAGTTCAAGCACCTTGTGCTTAGTTTACACTTTATACATCATACATGTCAATATGTCACGCCGTCCTGTTTTTCATACATATTCCATCCTCCTATCATGCGGCTGCCTTACATGAAAGTAGTGTTCGTCAGTATCATGCATCAATGAGTTCTGAAGAGCAAATTTTATTCCTTTTTCTTGTGGGTTTGACTTGACAAGGCAAAATCAAGAAAGAGGAAGGAAAAGAGTAAGGAAGGCGATGATGGTGGTCCTCTGCAGCAACGTAAACGGAGCATCTGTACCGATTCTCCTTGTACTGATAGTGCATTACAAGGTCCAAGTCTCCGCTCCCCTACTCCACCATCCAAGGTGCTTGCTCTAACTTGGCAGTGTGATATCTGGTTGCATGTTGCATATGGTGTCTAGCTCGTATTGCTCCTAATTAGTGTAAACTGCATCTGCTTAGCTTACACATGATACATGTGAATATGACACGCTTTCCTGTTTTTGGTACATACTATATCTGTCTATCACACCATGTTCTTACATGAAACTACTCTTCTTGTGTATCCTGCATCAGTCACTTATGATGGGACACCTTTAAGTTGGCAGTGTGATATTGGTTTGCGTCTTGAATATGATTTCTAGCATGTATTGCTTCTAGTTTGATGAACGCCACCTATGACGAGACAGTTTTAACTTGGCAGAGTGATATTGATTGCACCTTCCATATGGTGTCTTGCAGTGTTTCTAATTTGTTGAAGTGCCTTCTGCTTAGTTACCACATCATAGGTGTGAATATGTCAAGCCGTCCATTTTTTCGTACATATTCCATCCTCGTATCATGACTTTGCCTTTCATCAGAGTAGTGTTCGTCAGTATCATGCATGAATGAGTTCTGAAGAGCGAATGATATTCCTTTTTCTTGTCGGTATGACCTCACAATGCAAAATCAATAAAGCTGAAGGAAATTGGCAAGGCATTGGATGATGGTGGTCCTTCCGAGCAACTGAAACGGAGGTTCTCTACAGATTCTACTCCGCCATCCTCCCAACAAGATTCGCAAGACAACGCAAGGCTAGACAGTCAACGTAGCTGTGTAGATGATGAGCACATCTCCCCTACTCCACCATCACAGGTGCTTGCTCTAACTTGGCACTATTATATGTGGTTGCATGTTGCGTATGATGTCTAGCTTGTATTGCTTCTAACTTTGTTGAATTGCATCTGCTTACTTTACACATAATGCCTGTGAATATGACATGTGTTCCTGTTTCTACATCAGACTACTATTCTTGCATATCCCGCATCAGTCACTTATGATAAGGCACCTTTAAGTCGCCACTGTGATATTGGTTGTGTCTTGCATATGATTTCTAGCATGTACTGCTTCTAATTTGTTGAAACGCCATACAGTTTGAACTTGGCAGAGTGATATTGGTTGCATCTTTCATATGGTGTCTAGCTTGCAGTGCTTCTAATTTGTTGAAATGCCTTCTGCTTAGTTACCACATCATAGGTGTGAATATGTCACACCATCCTGTTTTTCATACATATTCCATCCTCGCATCATGTGTTTGCCTTTCATCCGAGTAGTGTTCGTCAGTATCATGCATGAATGAGTTCTGAAGAGCGAATTTTATTCCTTTTTCTTATCGGTTTGACTTCACAATGCAAAATCATTACAGCTGAAGGAAATTAGTCCGGCAGTGGATGATGGTGGTCCTTCGGAGCAACTCAAACAGGGGGTCTCTACAGATTCTACTCCGCCATCCTCCCAACAAGATTCGCAAGACAACACAAGGCTGGACAGTCAACGTAGCTGTGTAGATGATGAGCACATCTCCCCTACTCCACCATCACAGGTGCTTGCTCTAACTTGACACTATTATATGTGGTTGCATGTTGCGTATGATGTCTAGCTTGTATTGCTTCTAACTTGAATTGCATCTGCTTACTTTACACATAATGCCTGTGAATATGACACGTGTTCCTGTTTCTAGAACATACGTGTACATGATGAGCACATCTCCCCTACTCCACCATCACAGGTGCTTGCTCTTACTTGGAACTGTTATACGTGGTTGCGTTTTCCGTATGATGTCTAGTTTGTATTGCTTCTGATTATGTTGAATTGCATCTGCGTAGCTTACAACTTATACCTGCAACGATCACTTACCCATAAGACACATTTAACTTGGGACTGTGATGTAGGTTGCATCTTGCATTGTCTTCTAGCTTGTACTGCTTCTAATTTCTTGAAATGGCACTTACGACGAGACACTTTTTACCTGATAGAGTGATATTGGTTGCATGTTCATATGGTGCCTAGCTTTCATTTCTTCTAATTTTGTTGAAATGCCTTCCGCTTACTGTTTTTTCATACATATTCCATCCTCCTATCGTACGTGTGAATATGAAACGCTGTCTTTTTTTGTATATATTCCATCCTCCTATCCTGCGCTTGCCTTACATCAAAGTAGTGTTCGTCTGTATCATGCATCAACCAGTTATGCAGAGCTAATTTTATTCATCTTCTTGTGGTTTTGACTTCATAAGGCAATATCAGAAAATAGGAAGGAAAAGAGTAAGTTAGGGGATGTTGGTGGTCCTCCGGACCGACGCAAACAGAGACTCTCTAGATTTGCCACTGCTACTGCTAATGAAGTTGAAGTCCCAAGTCTACATGATGAGTTCATCTCCCATACTCCACCATCGCAGGTGCTTGCTCTAAGTTGACAGTGTGATAATTGGTTTCATGTTGCATATGTTGTCTAGCCTGTATTTCTTCTATTTTGATTAAGTTGCACGTGCTGAGTTCATACGTTATACATGTGCATATGACATGGCTTTCTGTGTCTAGAATACACTGCATCTATCTATCATACCATGTTCTTACATCAAAGTACTGCTGTTGTGTATCCCGCATCAGTCACTCATGATTGGACGCTTTTAACATGGCAGTTTGATAGTGGTTGCATCTTGCATTGATTTCTACGTTGTACTGCTTCTAATTTTTCGAATTGCCACTTATGACAAGACACTTTTAACTTGGCAGAGTAATATTGGTTGCATCTTTCATATGGTGTCTAGCTTGCATTACTTCTATTTTCTTGAAAATCCTTCTGCTTAGTTTGCACATCGTAGCTGTGAATATGTCATGCCGTCCTGTTTTTCTTACATATTCCATCCTCATACGGTTGTCTTACATCAAAGTATTGCTTGTCTGTATCATGCATCAATGAGTTCTGAAGAGTGATTTTATTCTTTTGTGTTGTGGGTACAGCTTGACATGGCAAAGTCAAAAAAGAGCAAGGAAAATAATATAGTAGGGAGTGCTGTTACTCGTCGGGTGAAACGGAAAAGGTTCTGCCGTCGAGATTCTGCTGGTACTTATAGTGCAGTAGAAGGTCCAAGTCCACCGGCTAAATCTACAAACACAGTATCACCTGCTCCACCAGCTGCAGCATCCGCTTCAACTGTACCAGCATCTCAACCAGTTACTCGTTCGTTTGCTCCGGAACTGGCCAGTTCCCAAGCTGCCTTCACACCTAACACTACTTCCGAAGCACTGCTGACACAACAGGACTTGGCAAGATCAGATGAACCTCATGAGCATCAACACCAAGACGGTACCTGACCGAGTCAAGTTGCAGTTGCATGCTCCTTTATATGTACTCTCACAGTTTGATGTACACTAACACTTTCCATATTCGTTGTTGAACTAGCACCACGGCGCAAGCGGAAACAGACATCAGGGATAATGCTTGACAGATTAACAAAATCTAAAGGAGGAAGAATGGAGATCCATTTTGAGGCAGGTTTAAAAAGGCCACGTGATGCTACAGAGTCAGCCAAGTTAGTATCAGAGGCAGCCGTTGCCGTTAGGTGTCATGCACGTATCCTCCCAACGTGGATCCAGTACAGGAATGAGAAAGACAATACCCAGTTTAACACCTTCCTTGACCATTTATCCGTAAGTAATGTTATTCATCGCAATTAGTAATATTGTCTTGCTCTGTCCCATACTTTCTAGCTTCCTCCTAATAAGACTCACATTCTTTTTTCAACAGATGAGGTTCAAGTTGGATCCGAAAGATGATGCAACTAAACAAGCATGCACTCATGTTTTTCAGTCTGCTCTGCGACAGTATCGGTACCACCTTAGAAAATCTCACTTTGAAGGCAAGGCTAACAATGAAATCGCCCAAACATCTCCAGTGGAATATATTACAGATGAAGACTGGACAGCCCTCGTTAAACACTGGTCTGATCCAAAGTATCAGGTAGGCTATATGTATTTGATCAGACCACATATTGAACTTGTATTTATGTATGTGCCTTACAAGTGTATCTTCTTCTAGGCTAACTGTTTGAAGAACAAAACCAACCGTTCTAAAGTGAAATTCCAACAGACAACAGGATCTCGTAGCTATATTGCACACTGCGAGGCTCTTGTAAATAGCTGCTACTTCCTTCTTTTTTTTGTGCCATATTATCGTATCTATATTGACTTGTTCCAAATACAGAGGAAAGCCCGTGCGGACCAAAAAGAACCTGAACCGAATGCAGTGCAAATCTTCAAGGATTGCCACACCAGCAAGATGAAGGGCATGAGCACACCAGTTCAAGCCGCTGTTGTAAGTCCTTACTCCTCCTGCCTTGAACTGATTGGTATTGTGATGTGTTCATTTAACTACTTGGTTTGCAGCCAATGTCAGTTACTCTGTTCACTTTTATTCACAGTTGTCTTAACGTATCATTTCACCTTACATGGTTTAAAAGAGATGAAGGATATTCTTTTGGTCTTGATCTGTAATCTAGTTGTTATGTTCACGTGCGCACACAATGATAAAATAGCCTGTTTGTTTTATATTTGTTTGCCCATGATATGAATGATGTCATACTATGTTCATCCTACTTTAAACCATGTCTCTTTATCCTTAGATGTCAACGAATGTGAGGAAATAGACAATACAGTAGGCATGCTACATGGACATATGTTCCGAAAGTGATTTTATTATGTAGTTGGCACTACAATACATGCTAATGTATTACAATAGTTCACCAAAATAAGTTATGTATAAACGTTTAACCTACTTTGTTTGTTTCTGTCTCATTAGTAACTTATCTGGTACACTAATCTACAAGTTCAAACTTTCAGGAAGCTATGGAACAAACGATTGAACAGCCAAAACCACCTGAAGGTGACGAGGCTACTACAGGCACAATATCACCTCTTACTACAGTGCGTCAGTATCTTTCCACTAACAGTGCAAAAAGCACATTCCTGCGTAATTCTGGGTTGGTTTTCAAGGTAACCTCATCCAAATCGCCTACTGAACATAATCTTCCTGCTAGACAGAGTGATATATCTGCGCTCCAGACACAAGTCCAATCCCTAATGGACGTTGTTTCGGAAACAAGAATAGTGGTTGAGAAATATCATCAAGATATGAATGGTTTTGAAACCAGACTATCAGACATTCGCTTCGTTGTTCAAGAGCAATGGCGGAAAAAAGGTGGAGATCGTGCTGCTCCATCAGATTCTACAGCCTGAAACATTAGCACTCAGGTCAAATGATCTGTGCTTCTATACATCTGATGGTGCTTTTATCTGGAAGGACTGTAAACTTTATGCCAACAGGCCTTTTGTTGTATGGTTGGAATTTATTTTGTTGTGATACAACATTTATGATGCTGCCTCAGGCTGTAGTAATTACGACGCTATTTTTGTATAGTGTAGGTTTATCTTAGTAATGTATTCAGCCGAAAGCTTCGTAGGAGCCCAACATGCCAACATTCGTCGGGCCCATTCCAATTGGGCTAAAAACGATTATGGGCCGAAATTGGCATGTATCCCACTAAAAATATCTGGGCCTAAATTAGCATAAGCTTTCATATTTTTCTGGTAGGCATGTGCCCATAGTGGGCCTTTAACAGGCCTAAACATAATTTGGGCCCTCAGTAAAAATAGGCCGTTTACAGGTGTAAATATCTCGAGCCCATAAAAAACATGGGCCTTTAATAGACCGAAAGTGAGATTGGGCCCATTTACGATGCAGATCTTTGACACGCCGAAATTCGGACGGGCCGTAAATGCGCCGACCTAATACACGGGCCTTTAACAGGCCGGAACTTCGGTCGGGCTAGATTATCGTCATTTTTATATGGGCTGTTAATGCGCCCGATATGACGTTGGGCCACATATGGCCCATGGTTTACGTACGGCGTTAACATGCCGAAAATGACAACTGGCCGAAAGTGGCCTAAAGCTATAGTGGGCCTCTAACAGGCCGAATGTCAGACATGGCCGAATATGACCCAAATCCTTCACGGTCGTTTATGGGCCAAAAGTTTTGATGGCCTCTAAATGGGCCCACATGAAGCCGGACCTTTAACAGGCCGGAAATACACTGGGAAGTAATTCGGCCCAATTACTTAGCGGACTGTTAACGGGCCAGAAGTGACCACGGGTCGCGTTGATGACAAGTTTAGGACAGGCCGTTGACGGGCCGATTTGACAGAGAATGTTGGGCCTTTAGCTGGGCCGGCCCATTATGGTCTGCAGAATCTTGTGGGCCTTTAGCTGGGCCGCCCATTGTGGTCCGCAAAATCTTGCGGGCCTATAGCTGGGCCGGCCCATTATGGTCTGCAAAATCGTGTGGGCCTTTAGCTGGGCCGGCCCATTATGGTCCGCTAAATTTTGTGGGCCTTTAGCTGGGCCGGCCCATTATGGTCCGCTAAATCTTATGGGCCTTCGGTTGGGCCGGCCCATTTAAACTTTGTGGGCCACTTTTGGGCCGGTCCACGTGTCAACATATCATAGGCCCATCTCGACCGTTGGATGAGTGACACCTGTGCCAACGCGGAGCTGACGCGTGGATCCGTGAGCCAATGAGAATTTTACACGTGGAAAATCGGCATTGGTCGTGGCTGTTAATGGGTTATCGGATCCAAAATCCGACCCGATAGCTTAACGGCGTTCCGTTACGGTGGATGCCACGTGTCGGCCACCCTTGACGAAAGCACTTCTGTGACGCGCGATTTATCGTCATGGAAGTGGACACTTCCGTGATGATAATTTTGGCAATGTCATGGAACACTTCTACGACAACACAGGTATGACTATCTTGATTCTGTCATAAATTTGTCATGGATGTACATGCATGACAGAAAACGCGACCTACTGTGACAAACACGTATCATCATGGAAATGTATTTTTTTTGTAGTGCTTGTTGTCCTCTAAAATGACACAATAAGCTTAGTTAGGTCAAAAATGGCATAATTAGCTAGGTAAGCTCAAAAATGGCATTTTTCTTCTTATTTAGCCTATTTAGTCCATTTATGACATAATTTAGCCTATTTAGTCCACAAATGACATAATAAGATGAAGAAAATCAAGGAAGAGTTAGAAAAGAAGGAATAGGAAGAAGAAGAAGAAGAAGAAGAAGAAAAGAACTTCTTCTTCTTCTTCTCCAAAATGAAGTTAGCTCTAAGTTAGCTCTAATATGCTTAGTTACCTAGGTTAGTTCACTCAAAAATGGCATAATTAGCTAGGTTAGCTCCATTTTACCTAAGTATGCTAACTTCTCCTTCTTCCTCTTCTTCTTCTTCATTTTCATCTTCTTCTTCTTCTGATTCTAGTCTTCTTCTTCTAACTTTCTTGTTTCCCATTTTGCAGATTTAATTCACTATACGGAAGCTTGCATGGATGGAGTGCTTGTTCCCCTGTTCTTCTTTTCGTTTGTATCGATGAAAAATGTGGAACTTGTTATATGGATGCATGGAACAATGTGTTGGATGAACATTGTGATATTACTGTAATATGTATGGATGGAACTCTGTTTCTTATGTATGTATGTTGTCATGGATGGAGCTATGTGTTAGATACATCATATGTCTGCTGTGCCTGTGAAAAAAAATATATGTATATCTGTGTGTGAATTCCTGTGAAATTAAATGGATATAAATAAAAACAGTGGATATATAGCCTCTTTGCCGTCTGCTAGCGGACGGCGAAGAGCTTTTCCGTCTGCTAGCAGACGGCAAAGAGGACATGTGGCAGCCACCTGTAGAAACTGGGAACACTTTGTCGTCCACTGGCAGACGGCACAGCTGGCCATGTGGCAGCTTTCCAGTGATGGCCTAGCTGAGCTCTTTGCCGTCTGTCAGCGGACGGCAAAGAGCACCGTTAACCCCCTAACGGCTCTCACCCCACCCCACTGTCGTCCGTTCTCTTTGCCATCTGCTGGCCTCGGATGGCGGACGGCACAATCCTTTGCCGTCCGTTTCTAAGAAGCGGACGGCAAAGAAGGCCTTTGCTGGCACGTGTTCAGACGGACAGTTTGTCGTCCACTGGCTGACGGCAAAGGAGTTTGCCGTCCGGGATCTATGCCTTTTCCGTCCGCCATGGCGGATGGCAAAGAAGGTGATTCTAGTAGTGTATGGACCCGTAGGTCTGTGGTAAACTACTCATGCTTCATCGGAAGGGCAGCAAGGTTGATGTAGATGCCCTCCGTGATCGAATCCCCCTCCAGCAGAGTGCCGGAAAAGGCCCCAAGATGGGATCTCACGGGAACAGAGGCTTGCAGCAGCGGAAAAGTATTTTGGTGGACGCTTCTGTTGGTTTGGGAATTTATAGTGCAAGAATTAGGGTTGGAGGACTCCCGGGGGCCCCACAAGCCCTCAGGGTGCCCCCCTTGGGGCGCGCCTAGGAGGCTTGTGGCCTCCACGGGAAGCTTCTGGCCCCCTCTCCAAGTCCTACGGGTGTCTTCTGGTCCAAGAAAAATCATCGCGAAAGTTTTATTCCATTTGGACTCCGTTTGGTATCCCTTTTCCGTAAAACTCAAAAACAAGGAAAAAACAGAAACTGGCACTGGGCTCTAGGTTAATAGGTTAGTCCAAAAAATAATATAAAATAGCATATTAATGCGTATAAAACATTCAAACAGATAATATAATAGCATGGAATATTCAAAAATTCTAGATACGTTGGAGACGTATCAAGCATCCCCAAGCTTAATTCCTGCTCGTCCTCGAGTAGGTAAATGATAAAAACAGAATTTTTGATGTGGAATGCTACATAACATATTTATCCATGTAATCTTCTTTATTGTGGCATGAATATTCAGATCCATAAGATTCAAAACAAAAGTTTATTATTGACATAAAAACAATAATACTTCAAGCATACTAATAAAGCAATTATGTCTTCTCAATATAACATGGCAAAAGAAAGTTATCCCTACAAAATCATATAGTCTGGCTATGCTCCATCTTCATCACACAACGTATTTCATCATGCACAACCCCGATAACAAGACAAGCAATTGTTTCATACTTTTGGTGTTCTCAATCTTTTTCAACTTACACGCAATACATGAGCGTGAGCCATGGATATAGCACTATAGGTGGAATAGAATATGGTGGTTGTGGAGAAGACAAAAAAGAAGGAGAAAGTCTCACATCAACTAGGCGTATTAACGGGCTATGGAGATGCCCATCAATAGATATCAATGTGAGTGAGTAGGGATTGCCATGCAACGGATGCACTAGAGCTATAAGTGTATGAAAGCTCAAAAAGAAACTAAGTGGGTGTGCATCCAACTTGCTTGCTCATGAAGACCTAGGGCAATTTGAGCAAGCCGATCATTGGAATATACAAGCCAAGTTCTTATAATGAAAAATTCCCACTAGTATATGAAAAGTGACAACATAGGAGACTCTCTATCATGAAGATCATGGTGCTACTTTGAAGCACAAGTCTGGAAAAAGGATTGTAACATTGTCCCTTCTCTCTTTTTCTCTCATTTTTTATTTGGGCTTCTTTGGCCTCTTTTTTTTTATTTGGGCTTCTTTGCTCTCTTTTATTTTTTATAAAGTCCGGAGACTCGTCCCAACTTGTGAGGGAATCACAGCTTCCATCATCCTTTCCTCACATGGGACAACGCTCTAAAAATGATGATCATCACACTTTTATTTACTTACAACTCAAGGATTACAACTCGGAACGGTGGAAGTTGCATGACAATATATCACGGAATGGCTATGGAAATGCCATAATAGGTAGGTATGGTGGCTGTTTTGAGGAAGGTATATGGTGGGTGTAATGAACCGGCGAGAGTTGCGCGGTACTAGAGAGGCTAGCAATGGTGGAAGGGTGAGAGTGCGTATAATCCATGGACTCAACATTAGTCATAAAGAACTCACATACACGCATGCTCCTAGGCAGATAGATTGGTAGAAAAAGACCATCGCTCGTCCCCGACCGCCACTCATAAGGAAGACAATCAAAAAATAAATCATGCTCCGACTTCATCACATAATGGTTCACCATACGTGCATGCTACGGGAATCACAAACTTCAACACAAGTATTTCTACCAATCCACAATTACTCACTAGCATGACTCTAATATCACCATCTTTATATCTCAAAATAATTGCAAGGAATCAAACTTCTCATAGTATTCAATGCTCTTTATATGAAAGTTTTTATTATATCCCTCTTGGATGCCCATCATATTAGGACTAAATTCACAACCTAAGAAAATAA
Organism: Triticum aestivum; assembly: GCF_018294505.1. NCBI lineage: Eukaryota > Viridiplantae > Streptophyta > Magnoliopsida > Poales > Poaceae > Triticum > Triticum aestivum. The sequence continues at coordinate 476,594,867 of NC_057796.1, forward strand.
CATGTTGTTTAAAGACTCTCAAAATAATATAAGTGAAGCATGAGAGTTCAACAATTTCTATAAAATAAAGCCACCGCCGTGCTCTAAAAAGATATAAGTGAAGCACTAGAGCAAACTGCCTAGCTCAAAAGATATAAAAGTACATAGAGTATTCTAATAAATTCACGATTCTTGCGTGTCCCTCTCAAAAGGAGTGTAAAGCAAGGATGATTGTGGCAAACTAAAAAGCAAAGACTCATATCATACAAGACGCTCTAAGCAAAACACATATCATGTGGTGAATAAAAATATAGCCTCAAGTAAATTTACCGATGAACGAAGACGAAAGAGGGGATGCCATCCGGGGCATCCCCAAGCTTAGATGCTTGGTTTTCCTTGAATATTACCTTGGGTTGCCTTGGGCATCCCCAAGCTTAGGCTCTTGCCACCCCTTATTGCATAGTCCATCAAATATTTACCGAAAACTTCACAACACAAAACTCAACAGAAAACTCATGAGATCCGTTAGTATAATAAAATAAATCACCACTTTAGGTACTGTTGTGATCTCATTCTAAATTTATATTGGTGTTATATATACTATATTCTGACTTCTCCATGGTTCATACCCCCCGATACTACCGATAGATTCATCAAAATAAGCAAACAACACATAGAAAACAGAATATGTCAAAAACAGAATAGTCTGTAGCAATCTGGAAACTTCGTATACTTCTGTAACTCCAAAAATTCTGAAAATTTAGGACAATCTAGGCAATTTGTATATCAATCTTGTGTAAAATATTCAGATCAGAAGCACGCTTCTGTGATTTTTTAAAATTCTGTCAACGAGCGCAAAAGTTTCTGTTTTTCAGCAAGATCAAATCAACTATCACCATAAACCATCCCAAATGTCTTGCTTGGCTCAAACACTAATTAAAACACCAAAACACAATTACTACAAATGTAATCATGTGCATTTATTGAAAACAGAACCAAAAACAAAAAGCACAAAAATAAAACTGGGTTGCCTCCCAACAAGCGCTATTGTTTAACGCCCCTAGCTAGGCATAAAACATAGATCTAGGTATTGTCTTCTTTGGTATGCAATTCTTCGATTGCACTTTTGTGCCTCCTAGGAAGTTCTTTGATTTTATTGATAATCACACTCCTCGGTAGGAAATCAAGAAATTCATTCGTAACAATTGGTTCTTTCACGATATTGACAAAGCTAGGGTGAACACTTATCATCTTAAGATGTTCGTTTCCTTTACTAGATGATTCACCATTATTTTTAGGAACATAAACAAACTTAGTAGCCTTGGCGGGAGGAAAATTTGGATTAGTTTTAACAGAGGCAAAAGCGGAATCATAGTTGGTAATAATATCTTCTAACTTATCAATTCTAGTAGAACCTATATCTATTTTCTCGTTAACTATGGGTTACTTTTCCTTTAGATTCTTTAAAGTCATTCCCACCTTCGATTCAATTTGAGTAATATGATTGTGGATCTTCTTATCCAAATTTTCAATAAGTTCTACGGTAGAAATTTTATTCTCAATAATACCAAGCCTTTGCATCACATGTTCCAAAGTTAAAACTGTTTTATTAACCATGAGTGGTGGTGAGCCTACCAAATCTATCATAGCATTATAAGAATCCAAAGTATGGCTACCCCAAGAAATTACCTCCGGTAATGGTATCTAGCACATATCTATACCAAGTAGTAACACCCACATAAAAATTGCGAAGGAGAACGGTAGTAGATTGCTTACGAGTAGATCTATTTTGAGCATTGCAAATTCTATACCAAGCATCTTCTAAATTTTCTCCCTCCCTTTGCTTAAAATTGAGAATCTCACTTTCAGCGGTACTAACGATGGTAGAAGGACTAGCCATGATAGCAAAACAAACTATCTAGCACACAAGCAACCAAAAAGCAAACGGAGCGAAAGAAGGGCAAATAAAAAGGCAAATATTTTTGTGTTTTTCTGAAAACGTTTTAGAAGTGGGGGAGAGTAAAACGAGAGGCAAATGGCAAATAATGTAATGCAAGAGATGAGATTTTATGATGGGTACTTGGTAGGCTTGATGTAGAACCTCCCCGGCAATGGCGCCAGAAATTCTTCCTGCTACTACTTGAGCTTGCGTTGATTTTTCCCTTGAAGAGGAAAGGGTGATGCAACAAAGTAGAGATAAGTATTTCCCCAAGTTAAGAACCAAGGTACCAATCCAGTAGGAGGCACAAGAAAGTCTCCAATCTATGCACCTGCAAAAACTAACAAACACTTGCACTCAACACGGAAAAGGGGTTGTCAATCCCTTCACCGTCTTGAACAAGAGTGAGATCTAATAGAGATAGGTATAAAAGATAAACAAAAAGGCAAACTAAAGTAAATATAAATAAATTGCAGCAAGGTATTTTGGGTTTTTTGGTTTGTAGATCTGAAAATATATGATGGGAAATAGACCCGGAGGCCATAGGTTTCACTAAAGGCTTCTCTCTTGAAAGAAAACATACGATGGGTAAACAAATTAGTGTCAAGCAATTGATAGAAAAGCGCAAATTTATGACGATATCCAAGGCAATGATTATGAATATAGGCATCACGTCTGTGTCAAGTAGACCGACTCCTGCCTGCATCTACTACTATTACTCCACACATCGACCGCTATCCAGCATGTATCTAGAGTATTAAGTTCATAAGAACGGAGTAACGCCTTAAGCAAGATGACATGATGTAGAGGGATAGACTCAAGCAATATGATGAAAATCCCATCTTTTTACCCTTGATGGCAACAATACAATACGTGCCTCGCTACCCCTACTTTGTCACTTGGCGAGGACACCACAAGATTGAACCCAAAATTAAGCACATCTCCCATTGCAAGAAATACCAATATAGTTGGCCAAGCCAAACCGATAATTCGAAGAGAAGTACAAAGATATTTAATCATGCATAAAAGAGTTCCGAAAAGACTCAAATAATATTCATAGATAATGTGATCATAAATCCACAATTCATCGGATCTCGACAAACACACCGCAAAAGAATATTACATCGGATAGAACTCCAAGAACATCGAGGAGAACATTGTATTGAAGATCAAAGAGAGAGAAGAAGCCATCTAGCTACTAGCTATGGACCCGTAGGTTTGTGGTAAACTACCCACGCTTCATCGGAAGGGCGGCAAGGTTGATGTAGATGGCCTCCGTGATCGAATCCCCCTCAGGCAGAGTGCCGAAAAAAGGCCCCAAGATGGGATCTCACGGGAACAGAGGCTTGCGACGGCGGAAAAGCATTTCGGTGGACGCTTTTGTTGGTTTGGGAATATTTGGGAATTTATAGTGCAAGAATTAGGGTTGAAGAACTCCCAAGGGGCCCACAAGCCCTCAGTGCGCCCCCCTGGGGCGCGCCTAGGAGGCTTGTGGCCTCCTCGGGAAGCTTCTGGCCCCCTCTCCAAGTCATACGGGTGTCTTCTGGTCCAAGAAAAATCATCGCGAAAGTTTTATTCTGTTTGGACTCCGTTTGGTATTCCTTTTCTGTAAAACTCAAAAATAAGGAAAAAAACAGAAACTGGCACTGGGCTCTAGGTTAATAGGTTAGTCCCAAAAATAATATAAAATAGCATATTAATGCATATAAAACATCCAAAACAGATAATATAATAGCATGGAACAATAAAAATTATAGATACTTTGGAGACGTATCACCCTGCTAATGAAGCACCACTCAATTATGTCAAAAGCTTTGGCCAAATGAATTTTAAGAATAAAAGCTTTGTGCTTCCAGGAGTTAAGAAGAAAGGAGTGAGTGATTTCTTGAGCAACAATAATATTATTAGAAATCTTCTACCCTAAAAAGATCTTGCTAAAACTCATGGATGTAATTAGGAAGATCTATTAGTCTATTAGCTAAAGTTTTTGTGATGCTTTTATACACTATGGGTCAGTTCTTTTGGGCGGCTTCAAAACTAAGCTGCCTCTCCCCAGCTTAAAAAATAAGCTGCTCCTCAATTTTGTTGAGACTTCTAAATTAGTTTCCCATAACTAGTTTAGAAGCCCCAATGAATAAGAGAGACGGCTTATGGGATAAGATGGAGAGGGGGCGGCTTATTTTTTTAGCTGTCAAAAGAACTGGCCCGACTAATGGGCTTAAAATCTTGAGGGGTTTTGGCATTATCTTTCTTCAAAATTAAAGTAATGCAGGTTTTATTAAGTTGAGGATGAAGCTTGCCCCTTGTTTAGGAATCTTTAACTAATCTAGTTACATCTTCTCCTATCCACTTCCAACCTAGGAGGTGGAAGGCTACATTAAAACCATCTGGTCCAAGGGATGCATTCCTCTTCATTCCTTTAAGAACCTGCAAAACTTAATCTTTATCTAGTATAGAAGAAGAATCCATCATGTTCTCATTATTGTTGTTTGGAGAAGGCGCAGTATTTAAGTTGGGATTACTGGTTGAAAATAAATGAGTGAAGTCCTTTATAAATCAATTCGTAATTTCATCTAGATTCTGTAAAACTTAATTGTTACTATCAAGAATAGAACTAATCCTATTCTTCCTTCTCCTCTTGAGAATAGAATTATGAAAATAATTATTATTCCTATCCCCTTTTGTATCCCAATGCTTCTTAGCTCTTTGCTTGTAAAATTTTGTTAGCTTGGTCATAGTTTTGTCATAAAACTCCACCGAGCTAGCTTCTTCATTGTGGTCCTGCAAATGAATAGGTTTAGTCTGTAAATTTTCCAGATCTTTGTGAATGGGGTCAAGTTGTTGCTTCAAAAGCCTTTTACTTTTACTCCATCTCCTGAGCATGCCTACAAGAAGAGAGTTCTAACATGGAAAGGTTTTTTATTAGTTGTTCTAACATGGAATGGTTAGTGTTGTTCTATCATCATAGCCCACCTTCATTATGAGTTGCTTATTGCTCTATAAAGGAATCATTGGAAAAGTTGGTAATTACAAAAGGCACCACTTCTGACAGAAATAGGCTTTTGCTCCGCTTTGTAAATAAATTAACCAACACGTCCATGCAAAAAGTCCATGAGCCGCCGGAACTAAATTAGTCAGTTGGGGAAACAACACAAACACGCCCAAAAGAAAGCAGAAAAGAGAGATGAAAAAGGCCACCAAGTGGCCGGGAGCTCAGGCGATCTTCGACAAATCAAGATGGCGTGCAGCAACAGTCACAGCGGCCACCATGTGTCCTAGCCGGTCTCGATCACACTGTCTAGAGCGCGGGTGCTAATGCTGCAGAAATGCAAGGAATTTTGAGATAGAGTCCGAGGCCCGCCTAAGAAAGACCCGCTCAATCACATAATATTTGGACAAGAATAATCCTCCCATTGTTGCCTGGGACTTAATTTGCAGACCTAAAAATAAAGGAGGATTGGGCATTATTAATCTGCATACATGGAATATTTCCATGCTTCTTAAGATGGTGCCTAAATTCCTCAACTATGTTGTTCTTTCTTGGGTACACCTGATCTGGGAGGCTTACTCTAAAAATGGAATCCCCAATGAGCAGATTTCCTATTGTTCATCCTGGTGGAGAGATTGCCTTAAGTTGCTGCACATCTATAAAACTCATGTTGGTTGCTCTGTTCAGAATGGTAAGTCTATTGATCTTTGGCATGACAAATGGCAGGACATACCTAGTATTAGAAAATGTCCATACTTGCATTATTTTTCTTAGAATAAACATATATCCTTGCAAAGCTTGTAACTTTGAAGATTTCTCAGATCATTTCCATCTACCTCTCTCTGAAGAAGCTTACACTAAATTCGAAGAGCTTGATACAATGTCACTTCAGAGACATACAATTGGAATCTACCTCCAGGTGCCTCCAACTTCAAAGTGTCCAAATCATACCAATTTATCATTGTGGATCATCCAGCCATGCCAGCCATGAAATGGATATGGAGGACTTGTTGTCAGCTCAAACACAAAATCTTCCTATGGCTACTTCTCCAGAATAGACGCAACAGTAGAGCAATGCTTCACAGGAAGAATTTTTCTCTTGCTGGTTATACTTGTGTTATGTCTGGTATGTAGGTCTTAGAAACTAGAGGTCATCTTTTCTTCCATTGTCCTTTTGCACATGTATGTTGGACATACCTTTGCCCATCTTGGAAACCACGCTACCAAGGAGTCCAAGCAGATATTGGTCACATCAAGGAACTCCTGGGAATGCCTTTCTCTTTTGAGATCATCATTTTAGCCTCATGGGAAATTTGGACAACAAGGAATGACTTCATCTTCAAAGGCATTACCCCTAACCTTTTATGCTTGCAGGAAGAAGTTTAAGGAGGAGCTCAAATGGACTATCCATAGAGCAAAGAGAAAAGGGTATCTTCATATTGAAACATGGGTCAACTCTTTTAGTTATAGTTGACCTATGAGACTTTTGTTGTTGTACGTGTGCTCATGTTTAGCTTTTTTCTTCTTTGCTTTTTTTTCTGGAACACCTCGTCTATACTGTTTATTTGAAAATTAAAATAAATAAGCAACAGAGTCTTGTTGTTTCCCCAAAAAAGTTTCCTGCCCTCACATGTATATATATTTGCCCAGGAGGCTCAATACTATACACAAAGCATTACGACAATTCTCTCATCTCTAATCCTCTTAGACGGTATCAACCATAAGTTCCTAGACCTAGCTCCAGAATGCTAGCCGGCAAGCCAGAATGCTAGCTGTTTTTGTCATACTATGTTGATGTCGATGCTATGAGAGTGGTTTCAGTCTGTCAGAAAAGTTTTGTAAGTTGTCTTGTATTGGATGATTTGTGGACAATAATTTGTGATTGTGGTGAAAGCCTGACAGTATCATAAATCATGGCAAAACTTATCTCAAGCTAGCTAAATGTTGTGGCCTCGAAAACACAGACCGAAAAACGAGGACACATGTAGCTACTGCCATATTATTCCTACTAGCAATAGTAGCATTAATGAATACATTGGCCACGCTCTGATTCATCTTCTTAGAATGAACCCTGCGGCAGTGGGGGTAGTGTGTGCCGTGCACGTACCCTGTGACGAGGAGAAAGTCGGAGGGACTCGCCGTTTCCTTTTCAGGTGAAAAGAAAGAAAGAAGGGCTGGTAGCTTTGAATCCACAGCATATATAGCGAGGCCCGCTACCCTAGCCTGGATTCTGATTCCCATCTCCAGCAACTTGTTGAGAGAATTGAATCCGGATCCCAGAGCTTTTGGGCTCAAATTTTAGAAGTCTCCCCTCTTGGGACAACTATCTACCGGCTGGTCCCTCGCGTCCCTCGCATCGCCATCTCTGGCGGCGGCGGGGGAACCCCAGCAACCAGCCGCCACAACCCCTTCCCAGCCCCTCAACCACCTCGCCGCCACCGGAGGAGCAGCGCGGGCGCGCCGGCTCCCAAGAAGGTGGCGGCGGGGCGCCTCCTCCGGCTGCGGCCTCCCTGCCGTCACGCCCGTCCGCCGGCCTCTGTGCCCTCCGACGGCTGATCCGCCCTCCGCCGGCGCGTCTCTGGCGGCGACCTTCTCCCCACCCCGCCCGACCTCGCCCTGCTCCCTTCCCCGTCCGATTTCCATGCCAGATCTCGGCCCGGCGAGGTTTGTCCTGTTGCCGGCGCGTCTCTCCTGCTGGCGCTGGACCCGGGGTTGGGGCTGATGTCCTCCTCGGCTGGCCTTGGGGCTACCCTTGTGGCGCCGCGACGACTTCCCCGATCTGCGGCCATGACTACAAGGATCTGACGCCGGGATGGCGCGAGGTGTCGACGGCGGCTGTAGGGTCGTTGCGCTGGGCATGTGGGGCTGCGGCGATGTGCTGGCCTTCCGTGTGTGCCAGCCGAACGGCGATGCTACGTTTTTCGGTCGGTGGTGCTGATCTAGATCAGATCGGTCAGATGGTGGTGTTCGTAGATTGTTCTCCAGAGACTTCCTACGGATCCACGACTGCGCAGGTCATCGAAAAGAGTTCGGGAGGTTTTATCTCTTGATCTGGTTGATGACTTCAGTGGTGTGATACAAATTATGGATGATGAATTGACGCAGAGGGTAAGTTGTGGAGTGGCGGCGGTCCAATTGTAGCTGCTGGGATTGCGGACAAGCGGTGGCGACAACACTTTTGTGACTTGGATGGTGGTGCTGCACGCACCAGGTCTCGAGCTCCGGGGCGAAAGCCTAGGTCAGACCCGAGTGGTTACATCTGGCAATGGCGATGTTTTTATGCCGTTACCTTGTTGGAGGCATTGCTCGGATTTGCTCGGACGGATTCTTCAGGGTGAAAACTTAGATTCTGGCCTTTGTGGTTAGATCCGGTGACGGCGGCGCTTGAGTGTCGCTTCCTTCGTGAAGGCGTTACTGTTGAAGTTCCTCGTCATCATGTGGTATCAATGGTTGGTGCGAATATGGTCTCAGTTGTAGTTTGTCGATCACTGATCTGATCGTTTTTTTTCCTCCTTTTTTCTCGCCCGCACATAGCTTTTGGTCTTATGACTTTGCTAGTTGCGGGTATGTTTCCACGTGAGTGTGTTGGGTTGGTTGTGCTCATTGTGTTATGTATTCTCTTGATGCTTCATTTTGAGCCAATAAAGTCCACCCTTTGTCGAAAAAGTAACATGGAATCCAGTCCGATCCAAGGCTACTACTTGGCATCCATATAGGGAGGGATCAGTCAATTATCCAGCCAAGCAGCTGGCAACGAAGAACATACTGTATACCGACTAATGATGGCTTAGACAGAGCCCAAAAGCATTGCCACTTTGCTTCTTTTGTGAAGATAGATGATAGATGATGTTTGTACCTACAAATTCAGCCTGGTTGACTCGAAGAAATAAAATCAGGCTGGTTGTTCTGAAAGACTAAACATAAGAATCGAAACATATAGTATAGATAGAAAGTTGGTTCCTCCATACAAGCTAACGTAAATATTCCCCACAATGCGAGATGCCTTTTATGTTATCTACCTTCTCACTTGGAGACAAGACTCTGGTCAAACTAAGGACCTCCAATTTTCCGAAGCCCGGCGCTGAATTATAATATCGCAACAAGTTTATAACAAATCTTCGCCCAAGATCAAACTGCAGGCAAGGAGGGAAAGATCTATGTCGCATATTTCAGTGGGCACGGGTCACTAATTTTGTTTTCCTCAAACACGCCACGCCCACTGGGCTGTAGCACGTCATCATTTTCGTCAAGAAGAAAGCGCTAAGATAGTGCCCCATTGTATGTAGGATAAAGTTATGTTTTACTAACGTACATGAACTGTATCGTGATAGCCTACCTTAGAGAATACTGGCAAAATATGCAAGAGCAAATGCCTTCCTGTAGGAAGCAGAAAAGCACCCAAAGAAAATGCCCACAAAAACATGCATGTTAGCAACTGATTTTTTTTTTCTTTTTCAAAAATAGAAGACATACATGCAGATATAAAGTTAGTTCTTGTGTACAGGATAAGAGATAAATTCCACACAATATGTGATGCCCCCTCCTCTCCTTTTATCTTCCCTTTCACACAACATTCTGGTCACTCAAACTTGCCCAGAAGCAAAACGTTCAAAACAAACCAATCTTCCGTTTTCGCTCCGCAGGATTAATTAGAAATCACAAATAGCATATTCAATTTTTTTAAATCGTATATCAGATACCGTCATGTTTAAAAATACAGGACCACGCCTGTGATAACCTGCAATTGTTGTGATACTGCTATTTGGAAGTTAATAACCCATCGGAAAGTAGTGGCCACTCTCTGGTGTACTACACCCGAGTTAGCAAAAAATTGAAAAAAAAAGTTATCAAACAACATCCAAACAAATCTGAAATTTTGTGGCATCAAACTATACCATATGTTCAAAATTCTTGCAAAAGTTTATCCAGAAATAACGTCCTAGGAGCTCTGAGGAAAAAAAACAAATCGCTGCTCAAAAAGTGCACAAAACTTTGAGCAGCGATTTTGTTATTTTTGGTGAGATGAGACCTCCTCAGATGTTATTTTTTGATAAAATTCTGCAAAAATCTCAAAAATTTGACAAAGCTTGATGTCATTAAATTTCAGAGTTTTTGGATTTTGTTTGATAACTGTTTTCAATTTTTTTTGGTAACTCATGAGTCGTACACCCAAGAGTAGAAGATCCAGTCTCATAACCCATGCATGCATGACTGTGGAACAATAGGAAATGCTTGCAGAAATACTACATGAAATAAGTGCGCATTTTGCTGGTTTATTTACACGGGCTAGCATCTTCCTGAAAAGCATTTTTTCTCCAATTGTTCGAAATTTGACAGAGAATCCTGCATCTTTCCCATGGCTTTTACGCAGATATGATTCCGGTGAAGAGATCTCCGGTGGACGGGTGGTGGACCGGTCCACACGCCCAAAAGAATCAAACCCGACGCAAGTTGCGCCCACTGCCCCCTCCGCAGTCCAGTGCATCCGATGCAAACCCTAACCTCCTAAGACTCCTTGAGCAAGCAGCAAGCAAGGAGCCAGGAGCAGGATGGAATTTTGTCAATGTCCTTTCCAAGACCATTGGAGATGGAAAGATAGATATATTCCTTCGGTCCCCGGACCCACAGGGTGTTCATCTCCCTCTTTGGAATCTGTTGGCCGATCGGGTGGCCGAGATCATTTGTGCGACATGTAATGAATGGAAGCTCTCAGCCCACATCCCTGCGCTTTTTCTATCCCAAACGGATGATGGTGCTCCCTAAACTAACGCATGGTCAAGCAAAACACCCTGTCTGAATTCCGCGACTCCTTTCTGAACAATGCAAAAATATTTCTTTAGATGATTTCTGTATTACGTATAAAAGATTTCTCTATCGCTGACTCACTGTGAGAAAAAAAAATCTAGGATACTATATCGCCGATAATGTAATAAAAGATACAGTGATGCTAAACCCATGCTTTAATTCACAGTTTCTGGCACATCTGGTAGAACTACTTTTAGGTGAAATGGTGATCAGCTCAGATAGGCTATGAGGGTGCATGTATGACATGCTTGCCAGCATTGGGTCAGAGGGGTTTCAGAAAACTAATGGAAATGAGCATGGAGATGAGACGTTTTTGGGTATGCGCACCTGCACATTGGCAGCTCAGTTCAGAAAAGCACGTATCCTCCTCCTCCTCTCCTGTGGGCGCCTTGCAGCCTATTGGCTGATGTGCACGCTTTACGAGACTCTCTGCCAACCCATCATCAATGTCGGGATCACGCGGCTGAGACATCGCCATGCAGGCAGAGATGGATGCTTCCGCGCGTTGGTGATGTGAGCAGAGCACACAGCCTGTGTCAATCGATCCACGCTGCTTGCTACGGCAGCTAGCATTGTGCGCCAAAATGTTGAATTTGGAACCATGTAGAAGATGTGGGCAGGAATGTGTTTGAAAACTGATTACCAAGAAAAAAAAAAGGCGATGGACGTAGTGAACACGTGAATTTCACAAGGAATTTAATTACCAAACATCAAAGCTGCCTACCATGCCCATGCCATGGTGGAGAAGTTGAAAGCTGGACACTACATGTGATCAATGTGACCTGTTACTATACTTGAGGGGAGAGACAAGCAAGATGTGCAATGCTCCAAACGGCTAGATGTGCAATGCTACAAACGGCTAGCTGGTGTAGTAGTAACTGATTCCAGAGCACTCGCCGTCCATTTACATGTATCATCGCGAGTGAGTGGCAACTGCTGCCTGGTGATGAACAGTTGTCAAATGCATGCAAAACTAGCATTGGAGGGAGAAGAGGTCACACCACCATGGCACCATTGCCATCTGTCAGTGGCCGCCGAGCCGTGCCATGCCTGGCCACGCTGACAATAATTAGGTAACCTCCATCTACCTGAGAGAGTATGTTTTGGAGTTTTGACAAGTTCTCAAAAAAAAATGTATAGCATGTTGAAGAGATGGTTTTCTATACACATGTAGAAATTTCGAGTTAGAACACAGTACAGATTCATTTACAAGGTATGAAAAAAAAACAATTCAATAATGAATAGTGAAGAATAACAAGCTAGGGCAAGAATATGCACACAGAAAAATATATTTCTCAAAAGAAGGATTTCATTTCCCTTTAAGATGCAGCTTAGCCAGGAAATTACATCAAACAATTTTTTTCCTTTTTATAAATTAATCAAATTTTCTTTTACATCAAACCGAAGCACTAATTAAGATTTAGTTACGACGGATTCAAGAGTTATGAGTTAATTCAGATTACGTTGATATGTGTAGTGTTGGATACAACTCGAGACGACGTCGGCATGCGTTGGCAGTGCGCAAATGGACCCAAAAGGCTTAATTGCTCAAACAGGCTGTCACTTAAATTGTTCATGTCTGATACTGATACCTACCTCAGAAAACCTGCGAGAACCTTAAGCTTGTTGTCCTCTCCTCAGCCACCTTTTAACCCACAGCCACATAGAGAGACATGGCACGCTCCCAGGGCCTATAAATAGCAGCCCATATAGCAAGAGAGACACCAAACCAAACCACCAGAGCTTCTCCAAGAGCAAAGGACTTCCTCACTTCCAGGAGCTAGCCCCCAGCACCCCAGGCACAAGTAGAACATCACATCTCACCTGAAGATGTCTTCCGGGTCGCCGTCTCGGAGCACCTCCCCGAGCTCCGACTCGGAGTGGAGCAAGAAGGAGAACAAGATGTTCGAGGAGGCACTCGCCTACTACGGCGTGAGCGCCCCCAACCTCTGGGAGAAGGTGGCCAGCGCCATGGGGGGCACCAAGTCCGCCGAGGAGGTGCGCCGCCACTTCCAGCTCCTCGTCGACGACGTCGACAGCATCGAGCACGGCCGCATCCCCTTCCCCAAGTACAAGACCCAGGGATTCTGGACCTAATAAACGGTATAATTCTCAACAGACATAGGATGCTTTGCTTCTAACAAGTTTTCAGTTACTGCTGTATTTGTCTGCTTGCTGGGACTGCGTCGTTACTCGTTAGCATATATGCTTTAACTCAAAAGGCACAACATGCAGGGTATTTATGTACTACTTTTGTTTTTCTTTAGAGGTTACTTACCACCATGCATGCATGACGACTGGCACCATCAACTCTCTATAAGCCAAACTGCTTAATTGCAGCCACCCTGGCCCAATTTATCAGTGGTCTAATCTTAGAACAATCAGACAAACAAATTCCCTACTTCCAAAGCAAAAGCTTGGATGTATCTTGCAGTCTTTCATTTATAGTTTTTTTTTTTTTTTGCTAGAACAAAACAAGTCTCTTCTGTTTGAGTATTTGTGTTCAGAGTTCAGATAAGCTTACAGCGCAAGCGTCTCATGTTTTCAGGATCGATGAAGCAGTGTAAGCTCCAGTGGACAGTGAAAAAAGTTGTACAAAGTAGATCTCTTAAGAATGGGCCGATGTTCTAGGAGGAAGCAAGGGTATCCAGCATTGGTTAGAATAACAGGAAGGAATGGAGTGTTGTCTATTGTGTGGACAGAGTATTGTTAGGCCCTGTCCAAGGTTAAGTCTGTTAGATTCTCGTCTACATTCATGAACTGCATGTTGTTAATTATCCCGTGGAACCAAGGTTAATTATCCCGTGTTATTTGTAAGAAGTTGTACCTGTAGCAATTTGTCGTCTCCAATATCTGGTTTAGCTGGCCACCATGTTCAGTTTGGACTCCACGGGTTCAGAAAGCACACCGAATCCTTGTCACCGCTACCTTCCTCCTTCCTAAAAGAGAAGTCGCTAAACTTTGTTCAAGAACCACAGGAAGAACCTAATGCCAGAATAATCTAGTACATCTGAGCCCACCAATATTCACTGTTAAGCATCATGGAATCAGGAGTGGTATTACGGTAGAATCAAGAACAGTCCTTGAGATTGGCCTATAAGATAGGATCATGATTCCGTCAAAAAGAAGTTGTGAGTATTATTTCAAACACTGCAGAGTACAGTATAATCAAGTACAGGCTGTATATAGCAAGTCAAAGCGGACATATGTCGATTCCATATTGTTTCCAGCCATAAAAATTACACTCTTCTCTCTACAAGTAACAGGACAGGATGAAACTAAACTTCATTGAGAACAAGGCAGGACAAGTACATCAAGATAAAACCATATTAGCAACCATAGTGGGCATATAGACACACAAGTCACAGTGTCAGACACTAATACTTCACTAATCCAGGCAGCATCTGCCACATTGTCATCTAAATTTAACAGCTTGAGTACAACAAAAACAGACTAGCATCACACACAAATGACACATACCTAGCTATGAGCTCGCATTGCCCTTCACTGCCTTATTCGTCGCGCGCCCTTGATCTACAGGAGGCACCACACCACATGTACCTTGTGAAGAGGAGAAAGCCGGGCGGTCACCAATTCCTTTTCAGGGGAAAAGAAAGCTCGCTTTGAATCCCCAGCATTGCAACGCTCGCCATGCCAGGGAGACCACCCTGGCCTAGAATCCGATTCCTATCCCCTACAACTTGACCGGTGAGCGAATCTGGATCCCGGAGCTTTTGGGCTCAAAGAATTGGAATCTAGCAGCCGATGATGCAGTGACGGAATCCAGTCCGATCCAAGGCTACTCAGATAGAAAGCTAGTTCTTCTGTGCAAGATAATGTATTCTGCACATCATGAGATGCCCCTCTCCTTTCATCATGAGATGTCGAGGAAGACAACACTCTGTGTTCAAAGTTCAAACTGTACCAGCCCGCCAGGGAGCAACACATACGTTCCAAAGAAACATGTTGGCTCCATCTGTATGACTAGAGATCCCTACATTAATTGGTTGCTTGATGATTTATTAATAAGATACTACAGCAATACTCGAATTGTAACAGCCGTTATATCAGATACTATCATGTTTACAAATATAGGAACATGCCGTATACGTATATATGCATATATACTGCGATGCCGTTATTTGGAAGTTAACCCATGCATGAACGCGTCACAATACTGAACTGGCAAAACCTGTCCCGTACGAGAACGGAAATCTAAAGGAAAAATGCTCGCAGAAATACATGAAAATGAGTATAGTTTAATTGAACCCCAGCAGCTTCCTGAAAAGCTTTGCTCCGATTGTTCGAAATATGAGGGGGGAATCCTGCATCTTTGCTATGGCTTTTACGCAGATATGATTCCTGAGGAGAGATCTCCGGTGGATGGATGGACCGGTCCACACGTCCAAAGAATCAATCGCAAGTTGCGCCCGCCGCCCCCCGGTTCAGTGCATCCGATGCAACCACGAGGACTACGTGAGCATGCAGCAAGCAAGGAGCTGCAGGATGGCATTCTGTCAATTCCCTAGCGAAGACCATTGGAGATAGAAAGATAGTTATGTTCCTTCGGTCCCTGGAGCCCGGGGGCGTTCATCATCTCTTTGGGATCTGTTCGTCAACCGGGTGGTGGAGATTGCGCGACATGTAAAGAATGGAGGTTCTTAGCCCACATCCCTGCATCTTTGCTCTCACAAATGGATGAATCAATCATGGTGTCCCTAAACTAATGCATGGTCAAGCAAAATTCGTTTTTGAACGAGGACAGCACCCTGGACTTCTCTATCATCGATGGTGACAGAATGAAAGAATGGAGGCTCTTAGCCCTCATCCCTGCATCTTTTTTTCTCCCTAAAAGAATGCACGGACAAGCAAAGTACTCTCTCTGAATTCTGGGACCCCTTCCCGAACAATGCAAAAATATTTCTTTACACGATTTCTCTATCATAAAACTCCATAAATATCCCATACAAAAGAGTCAAAAGGCTGTTTTTGAGGAAAAAATTCTAAGATACTCTAATGTAACAAAATATTCAGAGATACAGTTGGTAGCGCCATGCTTACTCCATGGTTTCACAGCTTTCCGGGACATGGTGGTGATTAGCTCAGATAGGCAATGAGGATGCATGCATGTTGCATGACATGCTTCGCAGCATTTGATCGACCGGAGGGGTTTCAGAAAACTAATGGAAATGAGCATCGAGATCAGAGGTTTTTGGGTATGCGCACCTGTGCAGCTCTGTCGTTCTGAACAGGAGTAGTGTCACGTACCCTTCCTCCTGTGGGCGCCTTGAAGCCTATTGGCCGACCCATCATCCATGTCAGGATCACGTTCAATTTGGAACCATGTAGAAGGTGTGGCCAGGTATATGTACTTGAAAACTGAATAGCAAGTAAAAAAGAATGGCGATCGACGTACTGAATGCGTGAACTTCACAAGGAATTTAACTACGAAACAAACAAAGCTGCCTGCCATCATGCTCATGCCATGGTGCCCAAGTTAGAAATAGGACACTGCAATCCTGGTGAGAGCTAGCCATGTGATCAATGTGACTTTGCTGTCTACTTATTTGAGAGGAGACGCACGCACGCATGATGTGCAAAGCGCCAAAGGCTTAACAGGTTTCTACTTGGAGCAAGGCCAGCTAGCTGGTGTGTAATAACTTAGCAGGGAGCCTGGGACCAATGGCCTGAGAGGGTGCATGCACTCGGCACCGGCCATCCTTTTACAAGTTTAATTTGTAAGGATTAGTAACTGTTGCGTAGTGATGAACAGTTGTCCAATGCATGCAAGTTACTAGCTAGGACACATTGCAGAGATGACACCACCATTGCCATTTGTAAGTGGCCATGCATGCATGGGCACGCTGACATCGGGTGCCCAGCCCAGCCCAGCCCAAGTCACCTCCATCTACCTGAGAATATCTCGTGGGAACCGGTGAAAACCACATGAAAACTATGTTTCTGGAGTTCTGCAAAATTCTCAAAAGGCTACTGGATAGTTTTCTATATGTGGACATGTAAAATTTCAAGTTCAAACATAGATTCATTTACTTCCCGAAAAAAACACAGATTCATTTACAAGGTATAAAAATACAAATTCAGTAATGAATAGTGCCAGATAGCAAGCTAGGGCCAGAATATGCACACAGGAAAAAAACATTTCTAAAAAGAAGAGTGTATTTCCTTTTGAGATGAAGCCTAACCAGTAACTTACGTCAAACCAAACGACTAATTCAGATTCAGATACGACGGATTCAAGAGTTAATTTGCATTTTAGGTGATACTCGTATAATGTTGAAAACATCTCAGGACAACGTCATGAGTTGGGGGCACCGGCAAATGGACCCAAAAGGCCTAATTACTCAAACAGGCTGTCACCAAAAAATTTCATCACAAACACCACACGCTTCTCATGTCTGATCCCTAGCTCGAAAAACCTGCGAGAACCTTGTTGTCCTCTCCTCAGCCACCCTTTAACCTACAGATAGACACATGACACACCCCCATGGCCTATAAATAGCAGCCCTTACAGCAAGAGAGACACCAACCAAACCACCAGAGCCTCCCCAAGAGCAAACAAGTTCCAGGAGCCCACACCCCAGCACACCAGGCACACGAAAGCTAGCGTTAGTACAAGTAGAACATCACATCTCACCTGAAGATGTCTTCCGGGTCGGCGTCGTGGAGCACCTCCCCGAGCTCGGGCTCGGAGTGGAGCAAGAAGGAGAACAAGATGTTCGAGGAGGCGCTCGCCTACTACGGCGAGGGCGCCCCCAACCTCTGGGACAAGGTGGCCAGCGCCATGGGGGGCACCAAGTCTGCTGAGGAGGTACGCCGCCACTTCCAGATCCTCGTCCACGACGTCAACAACATCGAGCACGGCCGCATCCCCTTCCCCAAGTACAAGACCCAGGGCTTCTGGACCTAAAAGGTATAACTCTCAACTAAAAACTGTACAGACATAGGATGGTCTGATGTTAACAAGTTTTCAATGTCAAAGGCACAGCATGCAGGAGCATTTATGTATTTTTCTTTTTTCTTTAGAGGTTACTTACCAGCACGCATGCATGACGACTGGCACCATTAACTCTCTATGAGCCATACTGCTTAACTGCTGCCACCCTGGCCCAATTTATCAGTGGTTTAATCTTAGAACAATCAGACAATTTCCCTGCTTCCAAAACAAAAGCTTAGATGGATCTTGCAGTTTTACTAGGCTACTTTTTTTTTGTAGATTTGTGGTATATTTTGTGCAGCTCCACACTACCTACACACCCATTCGCCTAACCTCATGCCTACATAGAACAAAACAAAAGAAAGAAAGAAAGAACAAGTTTCTTTTATTTGAGTATCTGTATCTGTGTTCAGAGTTCAGATAAGCTTACAGTGCAAGTGTTTTTCTCAACTTTTCAGGATGAAGCAGTGTAAGCTCCAGTGGACAGTGAACAAAGATGTACAAACTATATCTCTAAGAAGTAAGAATGGACTGTTGTTCTAGAAGGAAGTAAGGGAATCCAGCATTGGTAGAATAACAGGAAGGAAAGGAGCATTGTCTATTTTTGTGTACAAAGTATTGTTAGGTCATGTCCAAGGTTAAGTCTGCCTCAATGTCGTTGTAGATTCTCGTCTACATTCATGAACTGTGTTGTTGTTCATTATCAGTAAACTGTCATGTAAACTCATGTATATGTGTTATTTGTAAGAAGTCGTGCCTGTCGCATTTTGTTGCCTCCAATATCTGGTTTAGCTGGCCACCATGGTCAGTTTGGACTCCACAGGTTTAGAAAGCACACAGAATCCTTGTCGCCAGTACCTTCCTACAAGAGAAGTCACTTTGTTCAAGAACCACAGGAAGAACCTAATGCCAGAATAATCTACATCTGAGCCCACCAATATTCTCTCTTAAGCATCATTGAATCGAGGTTGATATTACGGTAGAATCAAGAACAGTCCTGCAGATTGGCTAAGATACGATCATGATTCTGTCAAAAAAGGCTGTGTATATCAGTCAAGGCTGAACAATGATAGAAGATCATGGTGCACAGACATGGACATACAGCGATTCCATTCAAAGAAATTTCCCTCTTTCTCTACAAGTATTAGGAGTTCAGGACATGATGAAACTAAATTTTATTGATAACAAGGCAGGACGACAAGGACATCAAGATACAATCATATTAGCAACCCTAATGTGCACATAGACAGACAAGTCACAAGGTTGCCCAAAATACTTCACTAATCTAGGCAGCATCTGCCACATTGTCATCTAAATTTAACAGCTTGAATACAACAATACATACTAGCATCACTATCACACATTATTAAACACATACCTACTCCCTCCGTCCCATAATATAAGAACGTTTTTGACACTAGTAGAATGTTTAAAACGTTCTTATATTTTGGGACAGAGGGAGTAGCTATGAGCTTGCATTGCCCTTCACATTCTTTGAAGCAGCGTGCTTGATCTCCAGGAGGTGCCACATGTACCTTGTGAGGAAGAGAAAGCCCGGTGGTCACCATTTCCATTTCAGGGGAAAAGAAAGCTCGTTCTGAATCCCCCGCATTGCAACGCCCAGCGCAGAGAGATAGATCGCCCTGGACTGGATCCCGATTCCCAATCTTCTTCAGCAACTTGACCGGGGGAGACAATCAGGATCCCAGAGCTTTTGGGCCCAACGATTTAGAATCTGGCTAGCCGATGATGCAGCGGCGACTACAGGGCGGAATCCAATCCACTTGGCAACGATAGGTAGGCATCTGGCAAACAGAGTCCAAAAGCATTCCCACTTTGCTCTGCTTACTTTAGTACTCCCTCCATTCCCTTATACAAGGCCACTATCAAAAATACATTTTGCATCAATACAATGCCACCAACAGTAATCGAGGCAAAAATTAATGATGTTTCCTCGTTCTAGCAACTTTTTAATACTTACATGCATGTAGTCATAATGACAGTCAGTCACTTCCTTCCCATTCATTCGTTGCATGCTTGTGGTGTATTAATAATCTCATTTAACGAAAAGAAAAATTGACTTGCAAAGGAGTCATTAAATTTTATCTTGGTACATGTAATATGAGTTTGTGGCCTTGTATAAAGGAATGGAGGGAGTAGTAATATACTTTGTGAAAGAGATGATGTTTGTAGTACTAGCCAAGGTCCAAGGATCTACTTATGGAGAGAGGCAAGCTGGCTATTCCCAAGCTTCAACATCACATGAATGAATTTTCTCCAAGAATAAAAACATATACATGTAGATAGAAAGTTTGTTCTTGTGTGCAAGATAACGTATTCTGCACAGCATGAGATGCCCCCATCTCCTTTTATCTACCTATATGCCTTTTCAGTCGAAGGAGACAACACGGTGTGGTCAAACTAGCCTCGCCCGCCAGGGAGCAACACGCACGTTCCAAACAAAAGTGTTGGCTCCATCCGTACGACTATAAACCCCTACATTTATTGCTTGATGGTTTATTAATCAAATACTACAAAAATACTCACATTGTAACACTGGTTATATCAAAACTATCATGTTTAAAAATTATAGGAATATGTTGTCTATGTACACTGGCGGGGCTATGTGTTGTGAACTTGTGATGCAGGGGCCATGGCCCCCAGGCCCCAGCCCATGGATATTTTGTGAAGAAACACTGTTTAGGATGGGCAAATTAAGAGAAATAGAGTATTTGGCCTCTTCAGAAAATTCTATTTGGCTATTTGCCCCCTCAGTAATCCCCCGCAAGCTCCGCCACTAATATATGCATACATACTGTGATCCCGTTATTTGGAAGTTAACCCGTCCATGAACGTGTCATAATACTGAACTGACAAAACCTGTCCTGTACGAGAACGGAAATCTAAAGGAAAATTGTCGCAGAAATACATGAAAGAAGTCTAGTTTACATGAGGTAACATCTTTTTGAAATGCTTTGCTCCGATTTTCGAAATATGACGGGGAACCTGCATCTTTGCTATGGCTTTTACGCAGATATGATTCCGGGGGAGAGATCTCTGGTGGATGGATGGACCGGTGCACACGCCACAAGAATCAAACACAAGTTGCCCCCCCCCCCCCCCCCCCCCGGGTCAGTGAATCCGATGCAAACCCCAGGACTCCGTGAGTATGCAGCAGCAGGATGGCATTCTGTCAATTCCCTTTCCAAGGCCATTGGAGATGTAAAGATAGATATATTCCTTCGGCCCCCAGAGCCCGAGGGTGTTCATCGTCTCTTTGGAATCTGTTTGTCGACCGGGTGGCAGAGATCGCGTGACATGTAAAGAATGGAGGTTCTTAGCCCACATCACTAGACTAATGCATGGACAAGCAAAATTCGGTTTTGAGCCAGGGGAGCCCCCCGGACTTCTGTATCATCGATGGAGACGGACTCGAAGATTCAGAGGCATGCAAAAAAAATTTGAGATAATTGCACTATGCTTCGTGCTTTGGAAGTCTTTTTGTTTTGTGATTGAACATGACTTTTGCGATTGAACATGACTTTTGTGATTGAACATGAGGAAATATTACAATCTTCGGAGAGGAGATGCAAAAGCGCAGTCTCCTGAGATATGTATAGTACTCCCTCTGTCCCATAATATAAGAGCGTTTTTTACGCTACACTAGTGTAAAAAACACTCTTATATTATGGGACGGAGGCAGTACTATTTTTTTAGATGAATTGGTAATTAACTCGGATAGGCTACGAGGGCACGCGCTTGGTACTTAGCATTGGATTAGAGGGGTTTCAGAAAAATGATGGAAATGAGCACCAAGATCAGAGGTTTTTGGGTGTGCGCACCTGTGCATCTCTCTTCTGGATAGAAATAGCACGTACCCCTTCCTCTCGTGGCGCCTTGCAGCCTATTGGCTGATACGCACCGCTCACGAAGAGCTCTCTGTCGACCCATGTCAAGATCACATACGGCCGAGATGTCACCATGCATCCAGAGATCACTACCAGAATAACTGGCGATGCCGACGGCCGAACCTATGCCGACGGCCCCCGTCGGCATAGATTGGCCTATCCCGACGGCCCAGCCCAAGCCGTCGGCATAGAAAAGCCGTCGGCGTATATCCATCTATGCCGACGGCCCCCGTCAGCAAAGCTTAGCCGTCGGCGTAGCGAGAAATATGCCTACGGCGGCCGTCGGCATAGATAAGCCCGTCGGCATAGAACGTGGGCCCGGCTACCCGGGCGGAAACGGCCTTTTGATGGCGTCAGTCTACGCCGACAAGCTAACGGCGGCCGTCGGCATAGCCCCCACGTCATCGATCCGCTTCGCCCGCCACGTCATCGATCCGCGTCGCTCGCCGGTCCGTGGGGTGGCAAATCTATGCCGACGGCCTGGCCGTCGGCATACGCCTGGCCCATGGATGTTGCCACGTCATCGATCCCCGCCCTTTGCCACGTCATCGATCCGTGGCCGTGTGCGCAGGTATGCCGACGGCGGCCTTGCCGTCGGCATACCTCTATTTTTTATTTTTTTTAATTTTTATTTATATTATTTACTTTTTCCTTTTTTTCACAACATAAATGTGCCTTATCTAACAAAAAAACATACCCCGATGGTATATCGATTGCCCCCCTCACGGACGTTGCTGCCGCCGTGCCCCACAGCGACGCCGGTGAGGGGGGCACACCCCGGAGCTGCGTGCCGGGTGCCTGCGCCAGCCACCACGCTTCCACAACCGTAGGAGGGCCCAAAGCAACACCTAGCGGCATTGCTACCCCCCCCCCCCAGGTACACCGTCCCGTCTAACCGGGCCCTCATACATGCGGGGCGGTGTGGTGCCATGTCTGAAGAGGCGGGACGGGGGCCCTGGGGGATAGCAATACCACCGGAGCGTCGCACCGGGCCCTCATACATGCGGGGTGGTGTGGTGCCATGTCCAAAGAGGCGGCGCGCATCTCCGGGGTGTGCCCCCCTCACGGACGGCGGCGCCGCCGGCACCTGGAGGGGGGAAACGGACGCGTCGGGTCTACACGGAGGGGATCTTGCTGTGGGTCTGGCCCGGATGTTGCTCCAAAGTGTTCCTATGGGCTGACCTAACACAACCGGGTGGAGAGTTCCACTGGTCAAAGCCCGTCCGTGTAAAGTCAAAGGGCTAGATCTCGTGGTCTAACGCTACATGGTTAGGCGGGACGGGGCCCCTGGGGGTAGCAATGCCACCGGAGCGTCGCACCGGGCCCTCATATATACATGCAGGGTGGTGTCGTGGCATGTCCGAAGAGGCGGCACGCGTCTCCGGGGTGTGGCCCCCCTCACGGACGGCGCCGCCGCCGGCACCTGGAGGGGTGAAACAGACGCGTAGGGTCTCCACGGAGGGGATCTTGCTGTGGGTATGGCCCTGATGTTGCTCCAAAGAGTTCCTATGGGCTGACCTAACACAACCGGGGGGAGAGTTCCAATGGTCAAAGCCTGTCCGTGTAAAGTCAAAGGGCTAGATCTCGTGGTCTAACGCTACAGGGTTAGGCGGGACGGGGGCCCTGCGGGGTAGCAATGCTACCGGAGCATCGCACCGGGCCCTCATACATGCGGGGTGGTGTGGTGGCATGTCCGAAGAGGCGGCACGCGTCTCCGGGGTGTGGCCCCCCTCACGGACGGCGCCGCCGGCGGCACCTGGAGGGGTGAAACAGACGCGTCGGGTCTACACGGAGGGGATCTTGCTGTGGGTTTGGCCCGGATGTTGCTCCAAAGTGTTCCTATGGGCTGACCTAACACAACCGGGGGGAGAGTTCCAAGCCCGTCCATGTAAAGTCAAAGGGCTAGATCTCGTGGTCTAACGCTACAGGGTTAGGCGGGACGGGTGCCCTGGGGTAGCAATGCCACCGGAGCGTTGCACCGGGTCCTCATACATGTGGGGTGGTGTGGTGGCATGTCCAAAGAGGCGGCACGCGTCTCCGGGCTGTGGCCCCCCTCACGGACGGCGCCGCCGCCGGCACCTTGAGGGGTGAAACAGACGCGTAGGGTCTCCACGGAGGGGATCTTGCTGTGGGTATGGCCCGGATGTTGCTCCAAAGTGTTCCTATGGGCTGACCTAACACAACCGGGGGGAGAGTTCCAATGGTCAAAGCCTGTCCGTGTAAAGTCAAAGGGCTAGATCTCGTGGTCTAACGCTACAGGGTTAGGCGGGACGGGGGCCCTGGGGGGTAGCAATGCTACCGGAGCACCGCACCGGGCCCTCATACATGCGGGGTGGTGTGGTGGCATGTCCGAAGAGGCGGCACGCGTCTCCGGGGTGTGGCCCCCCTCACGGACGGCGCCGCCGCCGGCACCTGGAGGGGTGAAACAGACGCGTCGGGTCTACACGGAGGGGATCTTGCTGTGGGTTTGGCCCGGATGTTGCTCCAAAGTGTTCCTATGGGCTGACCTAACACAACCGGGGGGAGAGTTCCAAGCCCGTCCGTGTAAAGTCAAAGGGCTAGATCTCGTGGTCTAACGCTACAGGGTTAGGCGGGACGGGTGCCCTGGGGGTAGCAATGCCACCGGAGCGTCGCACCGGGCCCTCATACATGTGGGGTGGTGTGGTGGCATGTCCGAAGAGGCGGCACGCGTCTCCGGGCTGTGGCCCCCCTCACGGACGGCGCCGCCGCCGGCACCTGGAGGGGTGAAACAGACGCGTCGGGTCTACACGGAGGGGATCTTGCTGTGGGTTTGGCCCGGATGTTGCTCCAAAGTGTTCCTATGGGCTGACCTAACACAACCGGGGGGAGAGTTCCACTGGTCAAAGCCTGTCTGTGTAAAGTCAAAGGGCTAGATCTCGTGGTCTAACGCTACAGGGTTAGGCGGGACGGGGCCCTGGGGGTAGCAATGCCACCGGAGCGTCGCACCGGGCCCTCATACATGCGGGGTGGTGTGGTGGCATGTACGAAGAGGCGGCACGCGTCTCCGGGGTGTGGCCCCCCTCAAGGACGGCATTGCTACCCCCCCCCCCCCCGCCCACAGGTACCCCGTCCTGTCTAACCCTGACACAGACGACCGCCGGGTCTAGCCCTTTGACTTTCGCCGGATGTGGCATGTCCATCTATGCCGACGGCTAAGCTCCAGTGGCATTGCTACCCCCACGGCCCCCGTACCGCCTAACCCCCAGGGTCCCGGTGTCACAGGCGTCGCACCGGGTACCGGGTCCCATACAGACGGTAAACTAAGAATCTAAAAATGTAATAATTGAATTGATTAAAAACTCCGGTATTCATCATTGAAAATGTACTATCACTGTGAAACCTTATTGCCCGGGCACCGGGCCGGCTGCCTGGGCACTGAAAGTTTCACAGTAATTGTCCATTTTCTTCATATAAGTCTAATGAATACCGGAGCTTATAACGTATGGATTAGTGAACTATTTAAACAGGTCAAATTGCTTTTCCCTCGGCGAGGTGGGACTATTTTTTCAAAAAAAAAGTAGTTGCCATCTATGCCTACGGCATAGCCGTCGGCATAGGCCTCCTATCTATGCCGACGGCCTGGCCGTCGGCATAGAGCCACCCTTATCCACTCGATGGCCCTCTCGCTGTCAGGTGGGACCACTCCTATGCTGACGGCATGGCCGTAGGCATAGATCCACCCTTATCCACTCGGGCCACGCCGTGGCTACTCGTTCAACTGCCCCTCCTCAACCACTCCTCCTACTCCGACCCACGCCGCGCCGCCGCCCGACCCCGACCCCCACCCCCA
The DNA here is from genome assembly GCF_018294505.1 of Triticum aestivum. NCBI lineage: Eukaryota > Viridiplantae > Streptophyta > Magnoliopsida > Poales > Poaceae > Triticum > Triticum aestivum. The sequence continues at coordinate 476,620,253 of NC_057796.1, forward strand.
CCCACGCCGCCGCCGCCACCGGATCCCGACCCGCCGCGCCGCCGTCCACCCCCTCCACCCGCTGCCGCCGTCCGCCCCCTTCCACCCCAGTCCCCCTCCACCCGCCGCCCCGGCCGCCCCTCCACCCCCCCCTCCACCCGCCGCCCCATCCGCCACCTCTACCCGCCGCCGCCCTCCATCGTTGCCGCCGTCCGCCCCCCTCCACCCAAGCCCCGGCCGCCCCCCCCGCCGCCCGTCCACCTCCTGCTGCTGCTGGTGAGCTGGCCGCGGCCATGGCTCCGGCGAACTCCGGCGCCCTCCCGGCCCTCCTCTGCTGCTGGTGAGCACCGGGGAGGCCTCGGCCGCCCACGCTCCACCGCCCGTCGCCGGCCCCTCAGACACCACCTCCGCCACCACGTCCCCCGCCGCTCCCCTACTGCCCCCTCGGTGAGCTCCCCCGCCACCCTGCCGCTCCCCCCGCTGCTGCCTTGCTCCCTTACCGCTGCTGCCTTGCTCCCCTGCCGCTATTGTGTTGCTAGATGAATGGATGGATAGATAGTTAGATAAATAAATAAAATTGTATGTTTTTTGTTCTTCTTGCTACTGTTTTTAGGTGGATGGATGTATGGATTATTTTTTGTTAGATGGATGCATGGATGTTGTTAGAATCATAGATGGTGGATGGATGGAATGTCGGTGAATTTTTTTAGAAACTTTGTTTGTCATAAATTTAATGTTAGGTCATGTTGATAAATGGATGTTGGTCTGTTAATGATATATGAATGGATGGATGGATGTTGGACAAAATTTTGACACTTGACTGAGATGTGATGATCTTGCTATTTTTTTATACTCATAATGATCTTGATAAAATAATTGAAGACAAAATTTTGAAACTTAATAAGATGTGATGATCTTGCTAAAAAAATGATAGTCATGATGATCTTGCTAAAAGAATAGAAGACAAAAGTTTGACACTTGACTGAGATGTGATGATCTAAGTTGTTTTTTCGGTGGAATTTGCAGGCTTTGTGGTGTCACATTTCACCGGAGTGGCCGTTGTCCGACGCGTTGGTCCCTGAGCATCCCTCTGCTGTTCGACTACTTCCTCTACAGCGGAGGGTGAGCTACAAATCCATCACCTCCTTTTTCATGTGACTAGATTTCATTCTCAAGTCAACTGGCGTAACCTAGGCGTCTCCCGTCCGAAAGGGTTGCATCGATAAATATGCATTCAATTGCATATTTATCACCGCAGCTCTTTCGGATTGTCCAGCGTTTTCCACGGACAGCCCGAGGATGTGTAGATTGGGTATGTTCTCCATGTTCTACCCCGTTCCGAGACAGGATTTCGGCGGCGCCTCCCCATTGTTCTCCGGAGCACATTCTCTCGGCTATTTGCCGAGACGTGTATCTGGAGAACAGCGGGGAGGTGCTGCCGAAATTTTGTCTCGGAACGGGGTAGAATGGAGAACGTACTCAATCTACACATCCTCGGGTGGGATTAGGACCCATCTTTACCTATTAGAGATGTAGGTGGATTCAACGCGGTAGAAACTGAAAATTTGATGTGATTAATTTAAATGAATCCTTAATTATGTTGTGTGGCTTGCAAAAAAGCAGAGGATGGCAGATAATCAGTGGATGTACAGTGGTTTTATCCGTCGGAATCGAGTAACATCAGAGTGGATCGCGAAAACCGATGTGTATTTGAAGGAGATATTCCGTCGTCCAATGAGAATTATCCCACCATGCCCCTGTGCGAGATGTGCCAGACGTCACCGTAGAAATCAGACGGACATGAGTGAGCACCTTCGCACGCACGGATATATGCCAAACTTTGACATGCCGCCGATAAACATAGCCGAGCAGGACCGTGGTAGAGAGGAGGTGATGCGACAACGCATCGATGGATATGAGGACGACGGGGTCAGGGACATGCTAGATGATGTCATTGTTGCAGAAACGGCAAATGCGACACCTTCAGAGAATGAACCGGAGGAGCCGGAGGCAACCGCAAAGGCCTTCTTGGAGGTCTTGGCCTCGTCGAAGAAACCTCTTTATGCGGGTGCGAAAATATCTCAGCTGGATGCCATCTCGCAACTGATTGCAGTCAAGGCTGAGTACGGTTGTAGCCAGAAATGCTTCGAAGCATTCTTGGGAGTATGGGCTAACAGCCTCCCTGAGGGTCATGAACTGCCGAAAAGCATGTACGATACAAAGAAAATCATGAAGGCACTCTCTATGGATTATGAGAAAATAGATGTTTGCCCGAAGAATTGCCTTTTGTTTAGGCACGAGTATGCGGATGACAAGTACTGTAGGCAGTGCGGTTCGTCTCGGTACATTGAGGTGGTCGGTGAGGATGGTGAGAAAAAGCAGCTAACCATCCCCGTTAAGGTTCTTCGGTATCTTGATTTTATAAAAAGACTGCAGCGCCTTTTCATCACGAAGGAGTCTGCCAAAATGATGAAGTGGCACAAGGAAGGTATAAGGTACAATCCAAAAAAATCGTACATCCATCGGAAGGGGAAGCATGGAAGTCGTTCGATGAAGAATACCCCGAGGAAGCAGCCGAGGCTGGGAATGTCAGAATAGCCATATCAGGTGATGGGTTGAATCCATATGGTATGTCGTCCAATCCATACAGCTGCTGGCCCGTGTTTGTAATTCCGCTCAATCTTCCTCCCGGTGCCCTAATGCAACGCAAGACCATGTTCTTGTCGCTCATCATTCCGGGGCCTGATTATCCGGGGAAGCAATTGGGTGTGTTTATGCAGCCGCTGGTGGATGCTTTGCACCATTCTTGGTACTTTCCGACGTTGACATACGACCGGGATCTGCAGAGAAATTTCTTGATGAAAGTTTGGTTGCACTATTGCATGCATGACTTTCCCGGCTATGCTCTATTCTGCGGATGGTGTACAAGTGGGAAGATGCCATGCCCAGTGTGCATGCAGGCTCTGCGAATGATTTGGCTGAGTAAGGGTGGCAAGTATGTAGCCTTTGACCTGCATCGACAGTTCCTCCCTCCAGACCATCCAGACAGGGAAGACAAGAAGAACTTCACGAAAGGCCGGGTTGTTCATGAAGTAACCGAGATTCCAACATTTTCGGGGGCAGATGTTCTTGCTCAGCTAAAAGCTCTCCAGCCTAAAGTCAAAGGCAAAGGCAAAGCCAAAGCCAAAGGCTTCGAGGGATATGGTGAGACGCACAACTGGACTCACATTACCCCCTTCTCGCAGCTTCCCTATTTCAAGGACCTCAAACTTCCTTACAATATCGATGTGATGCACACCGAAAAGAATGTGGCAGAGTCCCTTTTCCACACGATCCTCAATATTCCTGATAAGACGAAGGATAACGTTAAAGCTAGAGCCGATCAACAGAGAATTTGTGATAGACCACGTCTGAACATGAAGCCTCCCACAGGCGGTCGAAAAAACTGGTTCAAGCCAGATGCTGACTTTGTCCTTAAACCGCCAGAAAAAAAGGAAGTACTTATCTGGCTGAAACACATTTTGAAGTTCACCGATGGTTATGCATCGAATATAAGTAAGGGAGTCAATCTTTCAACGGGCAAAGTGACCGGCCTGAAGAGTCATGACTACCATGTATGGATTGAGCGGATAATGCCGGTGATGGTTCGAGGCTATGTCCCCGAGCATGTCTGGCGAGTGCTTGCCGAGCTAAGCCATTTCTTCCGCACGCTCTGTGCTAAAGAAGTAAGTAAAGACGTGATTGAAAAATTGCATAAGAAGGCACCGGAGTTGATAGTCAAGCTAGAGAAGATCTTTCCGCCAGGCTTCTTTACACCGATGACACATCTCATTCTGCACCTCGCGAACGAGGTATTGTTGGGGGGGCCTGTGCAGAATCGCTGGCAGTACGGCCCTGAGAGACAGAACAAGCATCTCCGACAGAAATGTGGAAACAAAGCTAAGATTGAAGCTTCCATAGCTGAGGCAGTTATCCTAGAGGAGGTGTCAGACCTCAGGACATCATACTATCCAGACCACGTTCCCCATCTGCATAACAAGGTGCCTCGATACAATATAGAAGAGCCGAAGTATCAACCCAGGCTCCATCTATTCAACGCGCAAGGTGGGAGGGCTGGGGCCTCGAAACCTTATAACATGCCACGACAAGAGTGGGAGGACCTCATGTTCTATATCTTGCACAACATCAGGGAAGTTGAGGAAGTGTGGATGAGGTAATACCACTACACCATTCCTTTATGTCTTCCACATCATCATGTTTTATGTTCACTTAGTCCCGGTCTAACACCGCTTTTCTTTTTTTAGTGATTTCGTTCAAGAGGAATGGACGGGAATGAATCCTCCTACTGAGGCGGAGGCACTTACTCTTCTCCGTCATGGAAACCCTGGACGTAAAAATTTTGTTGCTTGGTTCATGGAGAAAGTAATTTTCCACACTCCCCTATTAAATACCTAGTTCAACATTTATTAGTTAACTAATGCACGCAACAATTTCAATTATACTTGTAGGGAAAAGATCCGAACATATCTATGGATGATGAATTGAGATGGGTTTCCATGGGTTTTGACCCTGCCGTCATGACATGTAAAAAGTATGATGTGAATGGGTATCGCTTCCATACAGAGGAGCACCAGAACAGCCGGCCTGATCCCAAAACTATAAATACCGGAGTGTACACCCCCGGTCAAAATTCAGTAGACTACTACGGAAGGGTACAAAATATATACGAGATTAAATTCCACCAGGGGCGCGAGACCCTAAGTCTGCCTGTGTTCAAATGTCGATGGTTCGATCCGCGGGAGGGGGTAAAACATACGCCTTCCATTGGTTTGGTCGAAGTTAAACCATCAACCGTCTATGCCGGAGCCGATCTCTTCATTGCGGCTACCCAAGCTACACAAGTATATTATCTGCCTTACCCATGCCAGAAAGAGTACCTAAAGGGTTGGGAAGTTGTGTTCAAGGTGTCGCCACATGGTAAGCTACCGAACCCGAATGAAGACGATTACTACAACATTAACCCCATGACATACGAGGGAGTGTTCTATCAAGAGCAACCTGATGATGATGATGTGGTTAGAAACGATGACGCTAGACCATTGGGTGATGATGATGTGGATCCAAACGACGACGATGCACGGAATGATGGTGAGACCATTGTCAATGAAAATGACATACTTATGCTAGAAAAGTTAAACGAAGACGCTGACGACGAGGAAGAGCCTCCACCTCCGTCAGACAACGAAGATGATATGATTGATAGTGATGATGAGACGGACCGAGAAAGAGGTTACAACAGTGATGATTCATATGGTTTCTAGCAGATGTACGTGTCAAGTCTTTTTTCTATAGTTTAGGAATATGCATTTTTATTAATGTGTTTATTATCATGCCTTTTCCTTCATTTCATTAATTTACTAATTGCTTATTCTCTTTTCAATGCAGGTTCGTGGAACATGGGCAAGGGGAAGGCTGACGGCGTGGGTTTCCTATGCAAGGTCGTCGGCCTGCCTAGTCGGAGTGGTCGAGCACGTAATCCTCCCCCCCCCCCGGCTACTTGACGATGACTCCTCACAGGGAGGTCGAGGGAGAGGTGCCCCTAGAGGAGGAGGGGGCGGGGGGAGAGCCCCTAGAGGGCGAGGTGGGGGGGGGAGAGCCACTACAGGGGGTCGTGGCCAGAAAGAGCGCACCCTCACCGACTTAGGGGTGTTGTCTTCGAGGCCATCCTCTAGTGAGGTACCCTCCTCTGGTGAGGAGGAGGAGGACGACGAGGCAGGCGAGGAGGAGGAGGTTCGGGATGGGGCCGAGGAGGAGGTGGAGGAGGAGGACGAGGAGGAGGAGGATGAGGAGGAGGTTGGGGAGGGGGAGGCAGGCGAGGAGGAGGGTGGTGGCGGGGATGATGGTGGTGGCGGGGAGGGGGTTGACAACATGGGGTGGCTGCATGGTAACGCAAAGCTACCAAAGCAGGTTCCTGCTACTGAGGAGCAGAAGTGGCTCATTGAGCCCACGGGGAAAGAGTAAGTGCGACTTTATAATAATTTCATTATTTTGCTTGTCACATGCTCATTCCGGTTGTTATTTATTTTGCTTGTCACATGCTAATAGTTCATTCTTTTTCAGCAACTGGATATATTCTAAAGGGGTCCGTATTCCCAACGGCCTCATCACCGTCTTGCTGAAGTTACACTGGCCGGGGTTGTACTGTCCGGATCCAGTCAGGCACCCGAACCATCGGGTCTTGGCCACGAGATGGGAGCATTGGGAAGCGGCCCTCCATGCAGACCATGGGACCCATGCCAAGGCCGTGATCACCACTTTCTGGGTGAGTTCTCTTCAGAAGCACAAGTCCATTCTAGTTTCATGAATGATTTAACTCATGGCTTCTTCCATTCTTGTTTCGTGCATGATTGTAGAAATTCTATCGAGTTCTCCCGGAGCACAGGGCCAGAGCGGACCAGATCGTGCTGCGCCAATGCAAGAAGAGGGCCCGCCAGATGCAGTACGAGGTGCGCTATGTGGCCATCTCGACATACCACCACGACTATCTTGGTGTGAAGATGACCAAGGAAGACGCGCGGAGGATGGGCATTACCTTGGAGAGGGACGAGTTCTTGAAGGTAAGTATAAAAGATTTTTCATTATGCTTTCATTACCTTGTGGTACATTTCACCGTTTTGTGTTGACATGCCATTATGCTTTCATTATGTAGGTGTTACCAAATTGGTGTTATGGAAAAGACGAGTCCTGGGCGGCATTGGTGGATCTTTGGTGTGATGAGGCTGGAGCCTGGGCGGCTATGAGAGTCAAAAACAAGGCTAACCGAGGGAAGGAGGGAGTACATGCTCAGGGAAACCGAAACCACTATCTCCACAAGGCAGTTAATGTATGACTAACCCCATTAAACATTCTTCTTCTTCTATTTACCATCACTTTCTTATGTATGACTAACCTCTGTTTGGTGGTGCAGGAGGAGAAACTAAAGCGGCCGCTCTCACACATGCAGGCGTGGGAGATCGCCCATACGCGGAAGGACCCCAAGCCTGGCGAGCCCAAGTACTACGGCAAGAAGACCGCGCATAGGAAGAAGGCCTACTCCGATGGGTATCTGGCGTTACATCCTGACACACCTGACCCCATTGCGGCGGATCTGGACGAAAGGGTGGTGGTAGGCATGGGGCCGAAGGAGCACGGTCGGGAGGCGATTCTCGATGCTGTGATCACTCCTACTATCTCCTACACACAGCTCCGTCGGATCGACCCGACCCTAAGCCAGCGCACGAGCACGCCCATGAGCACGCCCATGAGCAGTGCACCGTCACAGTCCCTCTTTCAGGAGCAGCAAACTGTAAGTATTTTCCCTTTTATCTTCATTGCTCACTTTATTTTCCACATTTAGTAGTTTTATGAGTTTCATCATGTCATACTGTAGGCCTACATGGAGTACACACGCTAGGAGACCATGGCGTGGCACGACCGCCTTCATGCATACCATCAGCAGAGGGATCGCCAGATGCAGCACGCTTTTCAGGAAATGGCGGCCGGCAGGTGTCCTCAATGGCCATCAGCAGAGGGTCCTCCAGCACAACCAACGTTGCTGACCTTTGAGGAGTTTGTGGCACAGAACGCTGGCCCCTCGCCGGTTAGTTCATCCCCAATCTATTCACTCAAAGCATATCATGCCTTTCAACACAGTCATATATCCCGTTAATATGTCTTTTCAACATCCAGGGAACCGGTGCATCAACCGTTGGCGGTGGTCTTCGCAGCACTCCCGAGTCACGGAGCCCGACCACTCCGATCCACGGAGGCGGAGGCGGTCTTGGCGGTACCGCTGCCGCTAGCAGTGACGACCTGGGCTTCGGCGGTCTTGGCGGTGACGACCTCCGCGGTGCTCGACGTCCTGGCGCTTAAGCCTTTGGGTCACATTGTGGCGGTTCTCGATGCTAGGATACTTATATGCTTGTGATGTTTCTTATCTTATTGTTGTTTGTGAGATTATTATATGTTTGGTGGTGATGATACTTATATGTTTATGCTTTGCGATGCTTCTTATGATGTGTGATGATGAATTTGTTGTGTGATGCTGCTCCTTATTGTTACGTGATGCTGCTTCTTATATATGCTGCTTCTTATATATGCTGTGTATATTCAAATGAATTGAGCTGAAAAGAAACAGAAAAGAAAACTGGACAGAAACTATGCCGACGGCCTGGCCGTCGGCATAGGCTTGGCGTGAGCTCCTAGTGGCCGACACGTGGCAGGTCTATGCCGACGGCCTAGCCGTCGGCTTAGTTTGAAACTAGGCCGTCGGCATAGACTTGCCACAGGAGCGCCCAGTTTCTGACACGTGGCATGTCTATGCCGACGGCTAGGACGGCCTAGCCGTCGGCATAGTTTCAAACTAAGCCGACGGCTAGGCCGTCGACATAGACCTGCCCCAGGAGCAACCACTACAGGAATCAGCTATTTTGCCGTCTGCCATGGCGGACGGCAAAGGCATGAACGGCGGATGGCAAAGGCCTTTGCCGTCAGCCGCGGACGGCAAAAGGCTCCGGCAAAGTAGGCTACGGTAAACAGCTGCTTTGCCGTCTGCTTCCTGACGGCTGACGGCAAAGGCCCTTTGCCGTCTGCCGCGGACGGCAAAGAGAGCAGACGGCAATAATTGTGCTCTCAGTCCGTTAAGTGGCTAACGGCAGGCCTTTGCCGTCCACCGCGGACGGCAAACTTTCTAGTGCCTTTGCCGTCCGCTTCCGCCTCGCCCGCTTCCGCCTCGCCCGCCGCATTGTCGCCCCCGCTTCCGCCTCGGCCTGCGGCGCCACTTCCGCCTCGGCCGCCCCCGCTGAGGCGCTGCCGCCTGCCCCCCGCTGCCCGCTGCCGCCTCGCCTGCCCCGCGTGCCCCGACGCCTCCTGCCCCCCGCTTCCCGCTGCCGCGCTGCCGGCTGCCGCCTCGCCTGCCCCGCGTGCCCCGATGCCTCGCGGTCAACGCCGCCATCTCGTCTTCCGCACGCCGCCATCTCGTCTTCCGCGCGCCGCATTAATTCCCGGCGCTATAAAACCCGCCCTGCGCGGCGAGTTTGGTCACACCGCCCGTCCATCCCTCCTCTCCCTCTTCACACGCGCGTTCTCTTCGCGGGATGGCGTCCAGCGACTCGGACTTCGACGGCGCGGCACCGGGCGGCCACTGGCCGTCGAGCCTCACGTTGGGGCAGACGGAGGACCTCGCTCGGTTCTGCCTCTATGTGCCGCCGGCGGCGAAGGTGCCGCGGCCGTGGAGGATCTCCGCGGACGGATTCCCCACGCAGGGCGTACCGGCGACCAAGGCAGAGCTTCGCGCGCACCCCGGGGGACGCTACAACCGGAAGGGCCGCCGCCATTTTTGGAAGGGCAAGCGGTTCGACGACGTCATCGGCGCCTTCAAGCGCGCCGCCCGAGGGCTCCCTGTCGGTGATCTCTCTGGTGGAGCCGGGCCCTCCCAGCCGCGCGGGTGCATACCCGCTCCCACCCCCGCCCCAGCAGCCCCGGCCGACGTTGTGATCCCGCCGGAGCAGGCGGCGCTCCAGCAGGACGGCGACCCGGAGGACACGCCCGGGCTCCTCGCGATCCTGGCGCAGTCAGCGGAGGAGGCCGCCGCGGCGGCGGCGCTGGAGGCCCGGGAGGAGGCGGCGATGGCGGCGCGGCAGGCGGCGATGGCGGCGCGGCAGGCGGCGATGGCGGCGCAGCAAGCGGCGATGGCGGCGCAGCAAGCGGCGATGGCGCCGCCGAGGTGGCAGCAGGTGCCGCCGGAGTGGCAGCAGGAGTGGCAGCAGGCGCCAGCGGCGGAGGAGGAAGAGGATTCGGACGACGTCCCGGTCGACTGGGACGACGTCGCGAACCGGTCCAGCAGCGACGATGACGGCGGCAACGGCCCGGCCGTGATTGACCTCGATAGCGACGCCGAGTAGTTTTTTTAGTATTTATGTACGAACTAGACTTTATATACAAACTTTTTTTAGTGTGTTGTTTGCGGACCTAAAACTAAACTAAAACTAAACCTAAAACTAAAAAAAAAAGAAAAAAAAAGGAAAAAAAAGGGGGTAGAGCTCACCTGAGGCAGGGCCGGTGGAGGAGGTCGCCGGTGGAGAGGGGGGCGGGCGGTGGAGGAGGTGGCCGGTGGAGGAGAGGTGCGGTGCGGCCTGGGGCGGCGGCGCCGGGCCCGGGGCGGTGGGGCGCGGGGGGGCCGGGGCGCCGGGGCGACGGGGCCCCGGGGCGGGGGGGCGACGGGGCGGTGGGGCGGCAGGGCCGGGGCGCCGGGCGGCGGCGAGTGCTGGGGGCGGCGGCGGCGGCGGTGTGGTGGGATGTAGTGCGCGTCGGCGAGGAGAGAGAGGGAGAGAACAGAGAGTAACGGGCGGGGGGGTACGGGCCGTTAGGTAGTCTCCTCTTTGCCGTCTGCCACTATTTGTCGTCCGCCCTTTTGCCTCTTTGCCATCTGCTGGCAGACGGCAAAGAGGTGGGGCGTTAAGTTTTTTCCAAACGGGCGGGGGGTGGGGGCCACCTCTCTCTTTGCCGTCTGCAAGCGGACGGCAAAGAATCTTTTCTTTGCCGTCCGCTGGCGGACGGCAAAGAGCCCGCAGATGGCAAAGAGCTTCTTTGCCGTCTGCCATTTCTTTGCCGTCAGCTTCTGGGTAGCTGATGGCAAAGAGCTTCTTTGCCGTCAGCTAGCAGACGGCAAAAAGCTGGCAGATGGCAAATTAGCTGATTCCTGTAGTGAACGGCTTCTCGCCACGTGGTGAGAAACCATTGGTCAACACTTGACGGCGGCCGTCGTTAGGCGATGACGTTGCCGACGGTCAGGGCCGTCGGCATAGATGTACGGCCACCGTCGGGATAGGGGCTATGCCGACGGCCTTTCTATGCCGACGGGCATCCTGGCTACGCCGACGGCCCTATGCCGACGGGGGCCGTCGGCATAGGCCTGTCCCGACGGCTAGTCAGGGCTATGCCGACGGCCCATAGGGTGCGATTCCGGTAGTGGATGAGATGCTTCCGTTGGTGCAGGCGGCATGCATCGATCCACACTGCTTAATTGCTACAGCAGCGAGCACTCTGTGTCAAAATGTCAAATTTGGAACCACGTAGCAAGTAAACATGGTCAGGTATTTCAAAACTGAATACCAAAAAGGAAATACAGCGATCAACGCATGATTTTCGCGAGGGATTTAGTTACGGAACAGAAAATTCGACGCTGAAAATTTCTAGCATCAAAGCGGCCATCGTGCAAAGCACCAAAGGCACCACGCTGGTAATTTTTACTAGGCTGGAAGCAATGGCCTGAGAGGGCGCGCGGGTGCATATCCAGTTTCTACAGCTATGATATTTGGAAGATGTGTATAATGTTGGATACAACTCCAGAGTCCAGACGTCATGCGTCGGGAATGCCCTCATGCGCACCTGGCCCCAAAAGGTAATTACTTAGGGAGGCTGTCAGTGAAGTGATGACACTTAAATTTTTCATCACACACAACACAAACACAGGCTTTCTACTATGTCTCTAGCTCAGAAAACCTGCGAGAACCACCTTGTTGTCCTCTCCACAGAGAGAGACATGACACCCCCAGGGCCTATAAATACCAGCCCCGGCAGCAAAGAAAGACACCAAACCAAACCACACCACCAGAGCTTCTCCAAGAGCAAAGGACTTCCAGGAGCCCCCACCCCAGCACACCAGACACAAGAAAGCCAGCGTTAGTTCGAGTAGAGCATTACATCTCACCTGAAGATGTCTTCTGGGTCGTCGTCTCGGAGCGACTCGCCGAGCTCGGACTCGGAGTGGAGCAAGAAGGAGAACAAGATGTTCGAGGAGGCGCTGGCCTACTACGGTGTGGGCGCCCCCAACCTCTGCGAGAAGGTGACCAGCGCCATGGGGGGCACCAAGTCCACCGAGGAGGTGCGCCGCCACTTCCAGTTCCTCGTTGACGACGTCAACAACATCGAGCACGGTCGCATCCCCTTCCCCAAGTACAAGACCCAAGGATTCTGGACCTAGTAAGAGGTATAATTCTCAACAGACATAGGATGCTTTGCTTCTAACAAATTTTCAGTTGAGCATAATTAAGCATAGCAGTTACTACTGTAACTCAGAAGGCAGCATGCAGGGATATGTATGCACTTTTCTTTTTCTTTAGAGGTTACTTATCACCATGCATGCATGACGACTGGCACCATCAACTCTCTATGAGCCAAACTGCTTAATTGTAGCCACCCTGGCCCAATTTATCGGTGTTTACTCTTAGCACAATTAGACAATTTCCCTACTTCCCAAAACAAAAGCTTGGATGCATCTTCCTAACCTCACGCCTACATAGAACAAAACAAAAGTTTAGAGTTCAGATAAGCTTACAGTGAAAATGTTTTCTCAACTTTTCAGGACCAAGCAGTGTAAGAGCTCCAGTGGACAGTGAACAAAGTTGTACAAACTAGATCTCTAAGAAGCAAGGATGGACTGTTGTTCTAGGGGGGAAGCAAAGCAATCCAGCATTGGTTAGAATAACAGGAAGGAAAGTGGTATTGTCGATTGTGTGTACAAAGTATGATTAGGTTATGTCCAAGGTTAAGTCTGTCTATGTTGTTGTAGATTCTCGTCTACATTCATGAACTGTGTGTCGTTCAATATCCCCTCGAACTAAGTCGTCATGTAAATTCATGTATTTATAAAAAAAATCATGTATTCATGTTATTTATAAGAAGTCGTACCTGTAGCATTTTGTCGCCTACAATATCTGGTTTAGCTGGCCACCATGTTCAGTTTGGACTCCACAGGTTCAGAAAGCACACAGAATCCTTGTCACCACTACCTTCCTAAAAGAGAATCCACTAAACTTTGTCCAAGAACCATAGGAAGAACCTAATGCCAGAATAATCTACATCTGAGCCCGCCAAGATTCGTTGTTAAGCATCCTCGAATAGAGGTTGGTATTATGGTAGAATCAAGAAGAGTCCTGCAGATTGGCTAAGATACAATCATGATTCTGTCAAAAAGAAGTTGCGAGTATTAAGTAGAGTATAATCAAGCTCAGCAGGCTGTATATATCAAGTCAAGGCTGAAACAATGATAAAGATCATGGTGCACAGACATGGACATACAGGGGTTCCATATATTTCCATCAACAGAAATTTCCCTCTTCTCTACAAGTATCAGGACAGGATGAAATTAATATTATTATTTTTGCGAATGAAATTAAATTCTGTTGATAACAAGGCAGGACAAGTACATGAAGATACAACCATATTAGCAACAAGAATGTTCACATAGACACACAAGTGACAAGGTTGCGCAGAATACTTCACTAATCTTGGCAGCATCTGCCACATTGTCATCTAATTTTTTTTACGGGAACACATTGCCATCTAAATTTAAAAGCTTGAATACAACAATACATACTAGCATCACCATCACACATTAATGACACGTACCTAGCTATGAGCTCGCATTGCCCTTCACTTCTTTGCCGCGGCGTCCTTGCTCTCCAGGAAGCACCACACCACATGTACCTTGTGAAGAGGAGAAAGCCGGGCGGTCACCATTTCCTTTTCAGGGGAAAAGAAAGCTCGCTTTGAATCCCCAGCAACGCGAACCCCCCCCCCCTCCAGAGAGATAGATCGCCCTGGACTGGATTCCGATTCCTGATCTCCTCCAGCAACTTGACCGGGGGAGAGAATCCAGATCCCAGAGCTTTTAAGCTTAAAGATTTGGAATCTGGCCTGCTGATGATGCAGTGACGGCCACAGGGCGGAATCCAATCCAGGCTACTTGGCAACGATAGATAGGGATCAGTCATTCAAGCAGCTGGCAAACAAGATACCATATACCAACTAACGATGGCTCAGACAGAGCCCAAAAGCATTCCTACTTTGCTCTGCTTACTTTAGTACTCCCCCTGATCCATATTAATTGCGGCTGATTTAGTACGGATCGGAGGGAGTAATAAACTTTGTGAAAGAGATGATGTTTAGCCAAGGATCTAGTTACGGGGAGAAGCAAGCTGGCCGTTCGTATAAATTCAGGCTGGCTATTCCCAAGCCTCAACATCACACAAATGATTTTTCTCCAAAAATAAAAACACATACATGTAGATAGAAAGTTAGTTCTTGTGTGCAAGATAACGTATTCTGCACAGCATGAGACGCCCCCTCACCGTTTATGTATCCATCTGCCTTTTCAGTCGAGGGAGACAACACTGTGTGGTCAAACTAGCCTAGCCCGCCAGGGAGCAAACACAAACGTGTTGGCTCCATCTGTACGGCTAGAAATCCCAACATTGCTTGCTTGATGATTTATTAATCAGATACTGCAGCAATACTCAAATTGTAACAACGGTTACATCAGATATGATCATGTTTAATAATATAGGAATATGTCGTATATGTATATACGCATACGTACTGTGATGCCATTATTTGGAAGTTAACCCATGCATGAACGCGTCACAGTACCGAAGTGACAAAACCTGTCCCTTAGAAGAACGGAAATCTAAAGGAGAATGCTCGCAGAAATACATGAAATAAATCTAGTTTAAAATGAGCTAGTATCTTCAGCTTTGCTCCGATTGTTTGAAATATGATGGGGAATCCTGCATCTTTCCCATGGCTTTTACGCAGATATGATTCCAGGGGGGAGATCTCCGATGGACAGATGGTGGACCAGTCCACACGCCCGCAAGAATCAAAGCAAGTTGCGCCCGCCGCCCCGGTCCAGTGCATCCGATGCAAATCCCAGGACTCCGTGAGCAAGGAGCCAGGAGCAGGATTGCATTCTGTCAATTCCTTTCCAAGGCCATTGGAGATGGAAAGATACACATATAGAGATAGATATATTCCTTCGGTCCCCGGACCCAGAGGGTGTTCATCGTCTATTTGGAATCTGTTCGTCGACCGGGTGGTGGAGATGGCATGGCATGTAAAGAACGGAGGCTCTTAGCCCACATCCCTGCCGCCTTTTCTCTCTCGAATGGATGAATCAATCATGGTGCTCCCTAAATTAATGCATGGACAAGCAAAACATTATCTCTGAATTCCGAGATGCCTTTCTGAACAATGCAAAAATATTTCTTTAGACGATTTCTCTATCTCTGTTACAAAAACCGAGGATACTCTATCACTGATAATAATGTAATAAAAGATTCAGAGATGCTTAATCCATGCTTTTATTCAGAGTTTTCTGGGGCATGGTAGAACTACTTTTAGGTGAAATGGTGGTTAGCTCAGATAGGCTATGAGGATGCATGCATGACATGCTTGTGTAGCATACGATCAGAGGGTTTTTCAAAAACTAATGGAAATTAGAATAGAGATCACAGGTTTTTGGGCTGCGCACAGCTCTCTTCTCCTATGGGCACCTTGCAGCCTATTGGACGATGTGCACGCCTTAAAAGGAGCTCTCTGCCGATCCATGTCAGCACACACACACAGCTGAGATATCGCCATGCATCCAGATGCATGCTTTCGTTGGTGATGTGAGCAGAGCACGCAGCATCCATCTATCCATGCTGCGTAATGGCCACAGCTGGTGCCATGTGTAAAAAACTGTTTCTGGAACCAAGAAGCATACGTGTGGTCAGGTATTTCAAAACTGAATACGAAAAAGAAAATATAGGGATCAACATGTGATTTTTCATGAGGAAATTAGTTACGCGGCGTAAAATTCGACAATAATGAAAAAAATGTTCACAACAAAGCTGCATGCTGTCATGCCCAGTCCAAGTTGAAAGTTTAAGCACTGCAGTCCTTGTGAGAGCTAGGCATGTGATCAATGTGACCTGCTACTATACTTGAGGGGAGAGGAAAGCAAGATTTGCAAGGCTCCAAAGGCTTCACAGGTTTCTACTTGGAGCAAGGCCTGCTACAGCTAGCTAGCTGGTGTAGTAACTGAGCTGGAGAAGGCGCATGCATCCAGAGCACTTACGTTTTTTCCGCTTGTGAAACTGAGCACTTGCCTAGTGATGAACAGTTGTCAAATGCATCCAAGCATTGGAGGAGAGGTCACACCACCATTGCCACTTGTCAGCGGCCATGGTGCCACGCATGCCGACACTGACGTAATGCCCAGACCCAGCCACCCCAGGTCAGCTAGCTAGACCCATAATATGCACTCACAGGAAAAAAAAATCACTTCCCTTTGACATACAACTTAGCAAAACACAGAAGAAATAAGTATCTAATCAACATGTTTTTTCATGAATCATGAACAAACTGCATGAAACCAAGCCGAATCACGTATTCAGATTCAGATACGACGAACTCGAGAGTTGATTTCTACAGCTATAAAATATCTGGACTAGATGATGTGTATAATGTTGGATACAACTCCAGATGCCATGCATTGGGAATGGCTGCCCTGATGCGCATCTGGACGGACCCAAAAGGCTAAATTACTCAAACAGGCTGTCACTTAAAATTTTCAACACACACACCACAAGCTTCCTTCCCGTGTCTGATCCCTAGCTCGAAAGACCTGCGAGAACCTTGTTGTCCTCTCCCCAGCCACCTTTTAACCCACAGAGAGAGACATGACACACCCCCAGCGCCTACAAATAGCAGCCCCCGCAGCAAAGAGTGACACCAAACCAAACCACCAGAACTTTTCCAAGATATCAGAGATAGAAGAAGCTAGCAATTAGCTCAGTAGAATCTCACCAGGGAAGCTTTACCTCCTCCAAAGGATGTCTTCTGGGTCATCGTCTCGGAGCACCTCGCCGAGCTCCGACTCAGAGTGGAGCAAGAAGGAGAACAAGATGTTTGAGGAGGCGCTGGCCTACTACGGCGAGGGCGCCCCCAACCTCTGGGAGAAGGTGGCCAGCGCCATGGGGGGCACCAAGTCCGCCGAGGAGGTGCGCCGCCACTTCCAGATCCTCATCGATGACGTCAACAGCATCGAGTACGGCCGCATCCCCTACCCCAAGTACAAGACCCAAGGATTCTGGACCTGAAAGGTACAATTCTAAACAGACATAGGATTGCGTTGCTTCTAACAAGTTTTCAGTTGAGCATAAGCATGGCAGTTTTTTTGTGGGGTCATAAGCATAGCAGTTACTACTGTATTTGTCTGCTTCCTGGGAAAAGTAGATGTTTGAACTCAATTTCAAAGGCATAGCATGCAGGGGTATTTAAGTATTTTTCTTTTTCTTTAGAGGTTACTTACCAGTTACCACCAAGCATGCATGACATGTTGACAACTGGCACCATGAACTATAACTCTCTAGCTATGAGCCAAAACTGCTTAATTAAAGGCACCCTGGCCCAATTCATCGGTGGTTTAATCTTAGAACAATCAGACAATCTTAGAATGGATCTTGCAGTCTTTCCCCCCTCGTACTTTCAGCTTGCAAGGCTATTTTTTTTAATAGATTTTTGCTAAATCTTGTGCAGCTCCACACTGTCTATAAACCCATTCCATTCCGAAAGACCCAACCTCATGCCTAAGTAGAATAAACAAGGATAGAACAAGCATCTTATATTTGAGTATCTGTATTTGTCTTCAGAGCAGATAAGCTTACACTGCAAGTGTTTTCTCAACTTTTCAGGATGAAGCAGTGTAAGCTCCAGTGGACAGTGAACAAAGGTGTACAAATTACTAGATCTCTAAGAAGTAAGAATGGACTATTGTTCTAGGAGGAAGCAAGGGAATCCAGCATTGGTTAGAATAACAGGAAGGAAATGAGTATTGTCTATTGTGTGTACAAAGTATTGTTAGGTCATGTCCAAGCAGGTTAGGTCTGGCTCTATGTTGTTGTAGATTCTCGTCTACATTCATGATCTGTGTGTTGTTCATTATCCCGTCAAATCAAGCCGTCAAGTAAGCTGTCATGTAAACTCATGTATTAGTGTTATTTGTAAAAAGTTGTGTCTGTAGCATTTTGTCGCCTCCAATATCTGGTTTAGCTGGCCACCATGTTCAATTTTGGACTCCACAGGTTCAGAAAGCACACAGAATCCTTGTCACCACTACCTTCCTCCTTCCTAAAAGAGAAGCCACTAAACTTTGTTCAAGAACCATAGGAAGAACCTAATGCAAGAATAATCCACATCTGAGCCCACCAATAATTCTCTGTTAAGCATCGCCAAATCGAGGCTGGTATCACGGTAGAATCAAATACAGTCCTGCAGATTGGATAAGATACGATCATGATTCCATCAAAAAAGAACAAAGAGTATCATTCCGGAAATTGGAAGTAGATTATAATCAAATTCAATAGGCTGTGTATATCAAGTCAAGGCTGAACAATGATAGAATATTACAGTGCACAGACATGGACATATGGCGATTCCATGTTTCCAACCACAGAAATTTCCCTCTTCTCTAAAAGTATCAGAGCAGGATGAAACTAAACTTTATTGATTACAAGACAGGACAAGTACAACAAGACACAACCTTGTTAGCAACCATAATGTGCACATAGACACACAAGTCACAGTGTCACAAAATGACACTTCACTAATCCAGGTAGCATCTGCCGCATTGACATATAAATTTAACAGCTTGAGTACAACAAATACATACTAGCATCACCATCACACATAGATGACAAGTACCTAGCTATGAGCTTGCATTGCGATTCCTTTCCTTCTTCGCCGCGGTGCCCTTGCTCCCTAGGAGGCGCCACATGTACCATGTGAAGAGGAGAAGGCCGGGAGGTCACTATTTCGTTTTCAGGGAAAAAGAATGCTCGCTGAATCCCCAGTATTACGACGCCCGCCAAAGAGATAGATCATCCTGGACTGGATTCCGAGTCCCAATCTCCTCCAGCAACTTGACCGGGGAAGAGAATCCAGATCCTAGAGCTTTAGGCTCAAAGATTTGGAATCTGGCTAGCCGATGATGCAGTGATGGCCACAGTGCGGAATCCAATCCAGGCTACTTGGCAACGACAGATAGGGATCAGTCATTCAAGAAGCTGGCAAACAAGATACCATATACCGACTAATGATGGTTCAGACAGAGCCCAAAAGCATTCCGACTTTACTCTGCTTACCTTAGCTTAATATACTTTGTGAAAAAGATGATGCTTGTAGTACTAGACAAGGATCAAGTTATGGACAGAGGCAAGTTGACCGTTCGTATAAATTCAGGCTGGCTATTCCCAAGCCTCAACATCACATGAATGAATTTTCTCCAAGAATAAAAACACATACATGTAGATAGAAAGTTACTTCTTGTGTGCAAGATAACGTATTTTGCACAAAGTGAGATGCGCCCTCTCCTTTTATCTACCTATCTGCCTTTTCACTCGAGAGAGACAACACTGTGTGGTCAAACTAGCCTAGCCTGCCAGTAAGCAACACTTGCGTTCCAAACAAAGGTGTTGGCTCCATTGGTTGCTTGATGATTTATTAATCAGATATTACAGCAATACTCGAATTGTAACACCGGTTATATCAGATACTATCATGTTGAAAATTATATGGATATGTCATTTATGTATATATGCATACCTACTGTGATTCTGTTATTTGGAAGTTATTAACCCGTGCATGAACGTGTCAAAATACTGAACTGACAAAACTTGTCCCGTACGAGAACAGAAATTTAAAGGAAAATGCTCGCAGAAATACATGCAATGAGTCTAGTTTACATGAGCTAGCATCTTCCTGAAAAGCCTTGCTCCAATTGTTCGAAATATGATGGGGAATCCTGCATCTTTGCTATTGGTTTTACACAGATATGATTCGAGGGGATAGATCTCCGGTGGATGGATGGACCGGTCCACACGCCCCAAGAATCAAAAGCAAATTGCGCCCGCCGCCCCCGGTTCAGTGCATCCGATGCAAACCCCAGGACTCTGTGAGCATGCAGCAAGCAAGGAGCAGCTGGATGGCATTCTGTCAATTCCCTTTCCAACGCCACTGGAAATGGAAAAGATAGATATATTCCTTCGGTCCCTGGAGCCTGGGGGTGTTCATTGTCTCTTTGGAATCTGTTTGTCGACCGGGTGGCGGAGATCGCACGACATGTAAAGAATGGAGGTTCTTAGACCACATCCCTGCATCTTTTTCTCTCCCAAATGGATGAATCAATCATGGTGCTCCCTACACTAATGCATGGACAAGCAAAATTCATTTTTGAACGAGGGCAACCCCCCGGACTCCTCTATCATCGATGACGACGGAATGAAAGATTCAGAGGCATGCTTAATTTGTTTTTTGAGACAATTGCACTATGCTTCACGCTTTGAAAGTCCTTTTTTTTTTGCGGTTGAACATGAGTTTTATCCATTAGAGGAAATATTACTATCTTTAGAGAGGAGACGCAAAACCAGAGTCAGCGGAGATATGTATAGTACTACTTTTTTAGATGAATTTGTAATTAACCCCGCTAGGCACTGAGGGTGCACGCTTGGTACGTAGCATTGGATTAGAGGGGTTTCAGAAAAATGCTGGAAATGAGCATCGAGATCAGAGGTTTTTGGGTATGCACACCTGTGCATCAATAGCATGTATCCCCTCCTCCCGTGAGCGCCTTGCAGCCTATTGGCTGATACGCATGCCTTACGATGAGCACTCTGCCAATCCAGGTCAGCATCACACACGGCCGAGAAATCGCCATGCATACAGAGATGGATGCTTCCTTTGGTGATGTGAGCAGAGCACACAGGTGGCATGCATTGATCCACACTGCCTAATTGCTACAGCAGCTTGCACTCTGTCAAAATGTTAAACTTGGAACCATGTAGCAAGCACACGTGGTCAAATATTTCAAAACTGAATACCAAAAAGGAAATATAACGATCGACACATGATTTCCATGAGGGATTTAGTTACGGAACAAAAAATTCGACGCCAAAAATTTCTCACAACAAAGCTGCAATCATACCCATGCGTGCCATGGTGGAGAAGTTAAAAAAAAAAATTGAAACTTGGTAAAGAAGTTAAAAGCTGAACACTGCAAACATAGTGAGAGACATGTGAGCAAGCACCAAAGGCTTCACAGGTCTCTACTTGGAGCAAAGGCCATCTAGCTGGCAGTTTTTACTTAGCTGGAAGCAATGGCCTGAGAGGGCGCGCATCCAGTTTCTACAGCTATAATATCCAGATGATGTGTATAATGTTGGATACAACTCCAGATGCCATGCGACGGGAATGCCCTCGTGCGCATTTGGGCCAAAAAGGCTTAATTACTTAGGGAGACTGTCAGTGAAGTGATGCCACTTAAATTTTTCATCACGCACAACACGGGCTTTCTATGTCTTTAACTCAAAAAACTTGTGAGAACCTTGTTGTCATCTCCCCAGCCACCTTCTAAGTTCAAACCCACAGAGAGAGACATGACACACCCCCAGGGCCTATAAATAGCAGCCCTCGCAGCAGAGACACCAACAAAACCACCAGAGCTTCTCCAAGAGCAAAGGACTTCCAGGAGCCAACATACTAGATACAGGAAGCATTAGCTCAGTAGAATCCCACCTGAGAAGCTTTACCTGCTCCAAGGATGTCCTCACCGAGCTCGGACTCAGAGTGGAGCAAGAAGGAGAACAAGATGTTCGAGGAGGCGCTCGCCTACTACGGCGTGGGCGCCCCCAACCTCTGGGAGAAGGTGGCCAGCGCCATGGGGGGCACCAAGTCCGCCGAGGAGGTGCGCCGCCACTTCCAGTTCCTCGTTGACGACGTCAAGAACATCGAGCACGGACGCATCCCCTTCCCCAAGTACAAGACCCAGGGCTTCTGGACCTAAAAGGTATAATTCCCAACCAAAAACTGCACAGACATTAGATGCTCTGTTTCTAGGAGCAAGTTTCAATTGAGCGTAAGCATACCAATTACTGCTGTATTTGTCTACTTGCTGGGACCATGTTGTTACCATAGATGTTTTAACTCAAGGAATATCATGCAGGGGTATTCATGTATTTTCATTTTTCTTTAGAGGTTTACCACCATGCATACATGATGACTGGCACCATGAACTCTATGAGCCAAACTGCTTGATTGCAACCATCCATGGGCACTTAGCCAAAGGATTGTGGTCCACTCCATCGGTGGTTTAATCCTAGCTACACTATCAGAAAAATCTCCCTACTTCTAAAACAAAAACTCGGATGGATCTTGCAGTCTTTATCTCCATGTGCTTTCAGTTTGCAGTGAGATCAATATAAGTACGCCTTAGTACCATACAGGACTATCTTTTTACAGATTCTTGCTACATTTTGTGCAGCTCCACACTATCTACACACACATTCACCTAACCTCATGCCTACATAGAACAAAACAGAAGAAAGAAAGAACAAGCCTCCACACTATTTGAGTATCTGTATTTGTGTTCAGAGTTCAGATAAGCTTACAGCGAAGTGTCTTCATGTTTTCAGGATGAAGCAGTGTAAACTCCAGTGGACAGTGAAAAAAGTTGTACAAACTAGATCTCTAGAATGGACTGATGTTCTAGCAGGAAGCAAGGGAATCATTGGTTAGAATAATAGGAAGGAATGGAGTATTGTCTATTGTGTGTACAAAATATTCTTAGGTTATGTCCAAGGTCAAGTCTGTCTCTATGTTGTACAAACTAGATCTCTTAAGAGTGGACTGGTGTTCTAGGGAGATGCAAGGCAATTCAGCTTTGGTTCGAATAGCAGGAAGAAAAGGAGTTGTATATTGTGTGTACAAAGTATTATTAGGTTATGTCCAAGGTTAAGTCTCTGTTACTGTAGATTATCATCTAGATTCAAGAACTGCATGTTGTTCAGTATCCCCTCGAACCAAGTCGTCAAGTAAACCATCATGTAAACGCATGTATTTGTGTTATTTGTAAGAGGTCGTACCTGTAGCATTTTGTCGACCCCGATATCTGGTTTAACTGGCCACCATGTTCAGTTTGGACTCCACAGGTCCAGAAAGCACACAGAATCCTTGTCACCACTACTTTCCTAAAAGACGTCACTAAACTTTGTTCAAGAACCACAGGAAGAACCTAATGCCAGAATAACCGACATCTGAGCCCACCAATATTCGCTGTTAAGCATCATAGAATCTAGGGCAGTATTACGGTAGAATCAAACAGTCCTGCAGATTGGCTAAGATATGATCATGATTCTGTCAAAAAACAAGTTTAACGAGTATCATTCCAGAAATTGAAAGTGTCAACAGGCTGTATATATCAAATCAAGACTGAACAATGATACAAGATCCCCCGCAAAAAAAAAAAGAACAATGATACTCCCTCCGTTCCTAAATATAAGTCCTTTTAGAGATTTCACTATAGACTACATACGGAGTAAAATGAGTGAACCTATGTTTAAAAGGCGTCTATATACATCCGAATGTAGTCTGTATAGTGGAATATCTAAAAGGAATTATATTTAGGAACGGAGGGAGTACAAGATTACAGTGCACAGACATGGACATATCGCAATTCCATACCATTTCCAGCCATAAAAATTCCCCTCTTCTCTACAAGTATCAGAACAGGATGAAACTAAATTTTATTGATAACAAGGCAGGACAAGTACATCAAGATACAACCATCAAGATAACAAGGCAAGACACACAAGTCACAATGTCACACGATGATGCTTCATTAATCCAGGCACCATCTGCCACATTGCCATCTACTAAAGTTAACAGCTTGAGCACAACAAATACATACTAGCATCACCCATAGATGACACATACCTAGCTAGGAGCTCGCATTGCCCTTCTTCGCCTTCTTCGCCGCGGCGCCCTTGCTCTCCAGGAGGCGCCACATGTACCAGGCGCCGACCGACCGGTACGGGCGCCAGCGCTCGCACAACGCGGCCATCTCCTCCGGCTTGGGCAGCGCCTTGAGCTTGTACAGCTCCTGCACGCCCTTGCGCACGCCGAGGTCGCCGGACGGCAGCACGTCGGGGCGGTGCAGCGAGAAGATCATGAACATGTGGACGGTCCACTCGCCGATGCCCTTGACCCTGGTGAGCTGGGCGAGGAGCGCGTCCTCGCCCATGGCGGCGACGGAGGACTCGGAGAGGTCCCCGGCCGCGAACCTGGCGGCCAGGTCGTGGAGGTAGGCGGCCTTGCGGCCGGAGACGCCGATGGCGCGGAGGTCGGCGGCGGCGAGGGCGAGCACGGCGGCGGGGCTCACCGCGCCGTCGGCGGCGGAGGGGAGGAGCGCGAGGAAGCGGGCGTAGATGGCGGCGGCGGCGGAGGTGGCGAGCTGCTGGTAGAGGATGGAGCGCGCGAGGGAGTGGAAGGCGGGGAGGGAGGGGGTGGATGTGAAGGCGGGCGCGTCGGTGGAGGCGATGACCTCGGAGAGGAGCGGGTCGGCCGCCGCGAGGTGGCGCAGCGCGGCCGCGAGCTCGCCCGGGGCGGACAGCGCGGGCAGCACCGGAGCGGGCGGCGCCGGCGGCGGCAGAGCGGCCGCGGCAGGGGGTTTGGAGGGTGGAGTCTTGACGATCTTGCGGGAGCGGAAGGAGATCCTGGCGGTGGCTGCGGCGGTGGAGGTGGCGGCGGCGGAGGGGCGGGGCGGAGCCGCCGACCTGGTCTTGGCCATTGCGCTCGGTGGTGGTGGACGGCGGCGTGGACCGTGGAGGAGTGTGGAGGGAAGCGGTTGGCTGTGTAGTGTGTGGGCCTTAGCGGCCCATCGAAACTTCGGGCTGTGTATTGGGAAGCTTTGGGCTAGCCTGTCTAGCAACTTTAGCCTAATTCTCTTAGTCAAAATAGCATCCCTGAGTTTCGTTTTCTCTCAAAAAAAAAATCCTTGAGTTTCGTTTGCCTCAAAAAAATAATCCCTGAGTTTCGTCCCCTAAAAAAAACCTGAGTTTCCTAGGGGAAGAAGAGAGAGAAAAATTCCCTACCACCGATTTTTTTTTTTGCGAGACCTACCACCGATTGTTATGGCACGTATACATTTTTTTAGAAAAACAAGGCAGGAGCTCCCCGGCTCCATATATGGCACCTACACACATAACCTCAAGTCTCACCATCAACAACAGGAAAGGGAGATAATAACCCATCCTTTTGTACATTCCTTCATCATGACGAACGGTCAAAGAGCCTCAAATGAAGGTTAATTACTTGCAATCTTCCCCACAACGACAGTCGAGCTCAGAGACGTTGCTAGTCGGAATTCTTACCTTCAATGGGAGAGGAGGGACCGAGACCGGTGCCCATTGACCATTCATGCGGATTGCAATAAGAAATTATTCACTGTCCTTTCCTTGGCATGACTCGGTGAATCATCGGCTAGACCCCGCTTATTCTTCAGTAGATTTTTCTCGAAAAGGGGAGCAACCCGGCCTTTACATCGTCGAGCGATGCACACAACCATTATTCTTCCACTAGTAGTTATGAAGGAAACCTTTTGTCCTTTCTGTGGCTTTTGACAATGAAGATGCGACACGACAAAGATGTCCTCATGTAAAAATTGGAGCTGAGAAAAATATCGCATTGTCGTTTTCTACACATGTAGATAACCTTTCTACTACGAAAGCATCTATTCTTGATATGCCAATATATGCTTAATGTTTTCCAATGAAGTTGAATAGTATATGCTTAGTGTTATATCAAAAGTTAAAAATGGCGACTGCCCTTCTTAGGGCAACTTAGTTTTCATGTGCGTTCCAGTCAATTTTCATGGAGACGGATCAGGTTGATGGGTGTGTCATCGGCGTCGGAGAAATGAAGATGGTTAGAGGGATGGTTGGGGTGGCTCGGCGGTGTGTGTCAGGGACGCCCGCGTGGGTGGGTGGGAGAGTGTTAGACCGGTGACGGTGGAGGGTGGGATGTAGGGCAACTGGGAGAGAGAGAGAGAGAGAGAGAGAGAGAGAGAAGAGAAAGAAGGCGAAGAATAAATCAATTGACCCGGGCTTTTTCATTTTCAGGATGATCATCACTTGCGTGCTCGTGTGTGTCACACAGTGCTCTTCCTCGGTGTGTAGAGTGTACTGACACTACTGTAGTGGACCGGCAAGCAACCGTGTGTGGGCACGATTACGGCGTCGATATTCTCTGAACAGCTGGACATCCTCGAACGGCAAGAGGGACAAATCTAGCTCTTTTTTTTTCTCGGCTGAGGACAAAACTGGACAAGGCGACCATGTTCTCCAGCCCAGGCAAGAATTTTCTGTCCTTTCCACTGTCCCTGTTGCTCCTCTCGTCTTCTCCGATCTTGTCACCACCCCCTCGCGGTGGCCGCTGGCGGGAGCCTGGCTTCGCTTGGCAATGAACGGCGGCGGGGGTGATGGAGTAAATTCCACAAAACCATTACTTTGAAGGCTAGGTTTGCAAAAAACACTACGTTACCTTTTTTTTGTCGAAAACACCACGTCTTGTGTAATCCTTTTGCAAAATCCACTGATCGGCGGATCTCTCTTTGTTAAGTGAGATTATGACAGATGACGCCCGTCAATCAGGCTGACGTGGCACAAAATTTTTACACCATTACATTGAATCGTTTTGCTGCACATGGTCCCGTTTATCAGTGTAACACTCCTCCCTTTAGCATTTCATCGAGCAGCTGGTATGCACGCCCTCGACGGTGCCAGGTCGGGGCATCTTTGCCTCGGCCGGGGGCGGGGCGGGTGGCAGCCTCTGCCTTGGCCAGGGGCGGGACGAGTCCATGGCGGCTCGGCAGCAATAGCAGCAGCAGGCGCGACGAGCGGCGACAGTGAGCAGCAGGGGCGGCGAGCAGCAGGAGCAACAGGCAGCGGACACGGCGCGGCGAGCAACAGGCGCAACATCAGTGAGGCGGGGCAGCGGGGATGCCCCGATCTCGACTGGATCCGGATGAATTGGTGCAGCGGCGGGGGGTTGACGAGCTCCAGCGCCGGCAGCTGATCCAGGGGCCGAGCACTGGCTCCATCTGGACCGGGTCGAGCGCCTACTCCTCTACCTCTCCCATGGTGGACGGTGGCCTCTGCCCCAGAAGAGCAGACATGGACGTCGGACTTTGTCTTGACTAGGTTTTTTTCTTTTTTCTTTCAATGACAGGTGGACCCCACAAGGCCACACATGATGATAATGTTAGCCAACGTCGCCGTTACATGTGAGACGTTAAACGGTGCCACGTCAGCCTAACTAGCTGGTCCAATCTGTTATAAACATGCTTAGTCGAGCCAAATCCGCTAATCAATGTTTTTTGTAAAAAAATTACATAAGATGTGGTGTTTTCTGTCGAAGAAATGCAGCATAGTGTTTCTGTAAACCTAGCCTCCAAAGTTATGGTTTCCTGCAATTTACGTACTCAGGACGATGAGAACGGCAGCGACCAGGGGCGGCGGGACGTGGAAGTCTCTGCTGCTGAGGAAGAAGAACACGGGGAGCTGGTGCATGATGGTGGGGTCGTCGTCGCCGCAGTTGGCCGGCGCCTCGTTCATGGCGGTGCTGCGCGAGCCCCACGTCTCGGCGCTTCACTTGAGACTTCTCACTGTCCAGGACGCCATGAACCCATGATCCGCGACCTCAGCCCCCAGGCATCTCCCAGGCCTAAAATGTTATTCCCTCCGTTTCAAATTATTCATCGTAGAAATGGATGTATCAAGAACTAAAATACATCTAGATACATTCATTTCTGTAACAAATAATTCGGAACGGTGAGAGTAGTTAGCCTCCTGTGTACGACTGTGCACACGCTGTGCAGTTCTCGCCGATCGGCTCACTGTCCAACGTCGGGGCCATCGCCAGCGAGGAGATGTGGTGAGAAATTTGGACCATTTTCTCGTTCCGGCTGGTACGGTATACGGAGTGGCAAGAATTTGGATTTGATCTTAGTTAGTCAGCACGTGAGTTAGCTAAAAAAAATGTCAGCTCGTAAGTTGCTTAGTTAGTTTGTGTGGTATTTGATATGACAGAGGAGAGGAGTTTTTTTCTTTTTCTGAGAAAGGAGGAGAGGGATTGGTATCGAAGAAAATGTGTAGGTGAAGTGTTTTCGTGTTTTTTTCTATTTCAAAAAAATACAGGGGACATCCTTTGGCCATTGCATTGAGTGATGCACATGACATATTATTAATTAATTAGTGTTACAAAGTTCAGTATCTGAGCTCAGTTCAGTAGAATTCAAAAAATATAATGCAGCATATGGCTACCAAAAGGGCAAAGAAAAATAAAAATGAGGCTTGTGCATCACAATTCCTACTACTAAGCCATCAACCAAATCGGTTGAATGAATTTTAAGTGACCATCTCCCATCGTTTCCACCCAATGACCATGGGCGCCCACTCCTCCTCCCTGGGATGTAACGATCACATATGGATCTAGCTTATGACGAGCCTTGTGCATCACATTCCTACTACTAAGCCATCAACCAAATGGGTTGAATAAATTTTGAGTGACCATCTCCCATCGTTTTCACCCAATGACTGGGCGCCCGCTCCTCCTCTGTGGGAAGTAACGATAACATATGGATCTAGCTTATGACCTTGAAGGTAACCTTCAAAAAAATTGAAGCTTTCGTTCCGTTAAAAATACAATCATTACGGGCGTTCTTCGTGAGGGAAAATCCAACCATTTTGTTCATGTCACTTGCTTTACGACCAAACAATAATTAACTAAGCTAAAATTTCACTCTTTTACTAATCGGTGGTTAACAGTGTTGCCGTGCGTGTCACTCATTGTCCTTCCTTCGTGGTGTTTAGTGTGAAAATAGATGAGATGATGGTTTGGTTTTCTGGTGCATCAAACAGATGATGACCGACCAGAGGACATATGTAAGCACTAATACCCCTTGTGAATTGGACTGTACTCGAGGAAGACACATCTTTTGGACCAAAACAACTCAAGACGTTGTCAACGGTGATGGACTGGACGACAGATGGCCCAGGCGACGGTGCCATCGTGAGTGAGTTGGCTTGATAGAGGCAGACAAGGCTGACCTGCGATTAGGGATGAAAATGGAGCGGAAACTTTCCGTTTCTTCGGAGAATGGAAACGGAGAGGAAATATGAAAACGGAAACGGAAATTTGCAAAACGGAAGTGGAAATTGAATTTTTAATGCGGAAACGGAAACAAAAACGGAACGGTGTTTTCCGGTGGAACATGCATGAAAACGGAACTTTCCGTTTCCATGAATATGGAATTTCTGTTTTTACTATAGACCTATGGTTGCTTTGTAGCCCAACCACCAAAGAGAACATAATGACACAATTAGTAGAGTGAATCTGAGGCCCAACTTCTACTACCACACATGTACTCAGCTTGACCCTATACGTAATTGTCCAGTACTACTACAATACTACGCTAAGTTGCTAACATAATTATATTATTTTATAGCCATGTGAACAACTCATTAAATTTGTTTGTTTTTGTGTGTATTTCTCAATGATTCAAGGGGTTTTTAAGTTCCGATCAACGCCCACTCTGTTTCCGTATACACTTTGTATTTGCTCCGTGTCCGTTTCCGGTAGTATCTGTTTCCGTATTCATTTCCGGAGTTTCTGTATTCATTTCCGCTTTTGCAAAAAAATATGAAAACAAATATGGTAGCACTCAGCTCCGTCCGTTTTCGCTCCGTTTTCATCCCTACCTACGATGACTTGAGCTTCTGCCATAGATGGGATAGAGACTACCCTCACTACCCCCTCGAACAAGAACCTTCCTTGAAGTTAGATCCTTGACAACAAATCAATTAGGAAAAAGTTCAATTGAGGCATTGTTACCACTAGCGAGACAATGTGCAGAGAGAAGGCTCTTTTGAGCTTGAGGGACATGGAGAACATTATGTAAAGCAAGAGGTTGGCCGTTCGGCATATGAGTATGGTATGTACCAATGTGGGAAATTTTCATGCCAGATCCGTGGCCGCATGGACTTGATCCTTGCAGTTGTACACCTTGTGGGTGTTGAGCTTTTTTTCTATCTACCTGGTGATGTGATCGGTGGCTCCGATATCTACGTACCATGCCGAATCATAAGTTTGATGATCGATGTTGATGTTGTTGGCGAAGCGAGGATCTTCCCCTGGTAAGTCTCGTTGTACTGTTTGTAGCACTAGTACGTGGGGTCCATTCTTGTCGCTGATTTGGCATTCCATTGCCCGATTGTTGGAGTTACTGCCAAAGCAGTGGCCACTGGGGTTGGGAGGTGCATTCCTTATGACGCCAAGACCACATGCACTATCGTCGCCCTTGGTTAGGAGCGCCCCTTCGCCCCCTTAATTCTCGTGGCCACTTCCTTGGTTCTTAGCCGTCATGACCACCGTTTGTTGCGCCTGCGGCCACAATTGTTTCTGTCATTCCCGCATCGAGCGAAGGTTTGGTAGTTGGTGTCGTACGTCTCCCGGAGGGTCTTATAGTCCAGCATATGAGAGTAACGATCATCCAGTGTGATCTCACCTTCCTTCAGGTTAATGGAGGTGGTGAGGGACCTCATACGACTGATCAAGACCTACCAGAAGATGGATCATCAGCTCATCGTCGGTGATTGAGATTTCGGTGGTTGTTAGCTGGTCTCCTGGGGACTTGACATGGTCACAGTAATCGACCATGTTGAGATCTTTCTTTTGGATGAGCGCCAATTGCTTCCGGATCAGAGTGAAAACATCATATATATTTACCATGATCCAAACCGCAAACCGAGGAGCCGAGACCGAGCGTCCATGATGGCACTTCTCCCTACAATGTTGAGAGGAGCCCGAAGAGGATTAGTTGGTCCTGTGTGTACTACATCGTGTAGGCGGAGTTCGCCCCCATTGGAAATCCATTTGCGTCTGATTCATGGACAATCTTTGCCAGTCCGGGGAACCATCCATCAACATAGCCAAGGAGCTGGTGGTCGCGAATGATGGGGACACAACCTATGCTTTCCATGGAATATGGTTGCCACGACTTAGCTTGACAGTGATCATCCACACTGTTGAGTATCGTGATTATTAAAAAAGTTAGGATAGCGTAGGATATTATTCTACCTTGCCTTGTATTCTAAGATGATCATGTACTCCTATATATATTATATGACTATGAGACTTAAGCAATACATCAATCAACAATTCCACCAATCCCTCTATATCCCTTCTAATATTGTATCAGTCTAATCGATTCTGAACCCTAGCCGCCGTCACTTCCGCACCCGCGCGCCGCCCCCGGGCAGTCGGCCTACATGACTGCCGCCGGGGGCTGCGCCGCCCGTAACTAGGGTTCGTCCGCCAACCATGTTGATCGGCTGTCCTAGAGTCTTTTTCCGATCCATTGATCGGGGTTTTTCTCTCTCACCGGTTATTTGATCGGTGTTCTTTTTTGGTTTTCCGATCTATAGAACGGTTTGCGTTGCCGTCGCCGTTTGTCATCTATAATGTATGTCTACTTCAGCATCTTCATCAACCCGACGAGATCTGGATCGGCACCCGGCTCCCGCTTGCTGCGTGTCAGGCCGCTGGTTTAACAGTCGCTCGCTGGCCTGCCATCTTCGCCATGGCCTGCGATCTCTCTCGCGCGGGACGCGAAGTGTGGCCGGCTACTCTAGCGCCCGAGCTGCTCCTTCTATTCACAACGTCGCCTCGTTACATGCATGTTCCTGCTAGTTGATTTCGTGCATGCTGCGTCCCGTGTGATTGAAAGGTTGGTCACGCGTGTATGCTTCCAGATCAGCCTCCTTGCTCCTGCGTCTAGCGCACATCGTTTGGTCTGATCAACCGCCGGATTATGTGAAGTTCGTCATCGAGTGCTCATGCATCAACGCCGATCGAGCAACGGGCTACAGCTGTGTCATCCCTTCGGACTACAGTGTTGCCGCCCCATGGTTTTTCCTGAGGCTACATCGACCCGCGCGCTACCGCTGCGTCGTCCTTTGGGCCCTAGTGCTGCGACCTGCGGTCCATTGCCACCCGACGCCGTCCGCTCCAGGCCGTCTTCATGGCAGCATAGACCTTCGCGCCGCCGCTGCGTCGCCTCATCGGGCTGTAGCGAGCGTGGCACGCGGTACCTGTTACCGCCCTGCGGTTCTTCCCATGGCTGCACCGACCCGCGCGCTACCGCTGCGTCGCCCCTTCGGGCCGTAGTGCCGCGGCCCGCGGTCCACCACCGCCCCAATGCCGTCCGCTCTAGGTCGTCCCCGTGGCTGCACCGACCCTCGCGCTGCCGCTGCGTCACCCCATCGGGCCGTAGCGAGCGTGGCACGTGGTCCTTGCCCCACCCTGAGGTCTTCCCCGCCGTCGCGCTAACCTGCGCGCTGCCGCTGCGTCGCCACTTCGGGCCGTAGCGCCGCGGCCTGCGGTCCACTTCATCGTCCACGCGCGTCGACTTATGTGTGGTATGCGTCACGCCACCTTCCTAGGCGCAGGAACGCCACCGTCCGCTCGGTCTTCGTCACGCTGTAGGGTTCTTCCTCGCCTACTTCGAGCATCGTCGCTGCGCTTCTGACCTAGCCGCCGCCACCTCCTCCTCAGGCCGCCGCCGCCACTCTTCTTCCCGGTCCACGGCGACTACCTTGACACCGGCCACCCCGACTCGACATCGACCACAGCATCCCTCGCACGGCTACCTCAACCACGGCTACACAACCCGACGCTCTCGGCTACATCGACATCGGCACAAAGGGCTACCGCCAGCAAACTCGTCGGTTTCCACTCCAGCCACGACTTCCGTGGTGCATCAACCGTTACGACTGTGTGTGTGTGGGGGGGGGGGTCCGTGGGCTTGCCTTCGGATTCGTCTCCAGTCTCACCGTGTGCGTCGCTACCGTTGTGACTGCGGGGGGATGTTGAGTATCGTGATTATTAGGAAAGTTAGGAAAGCGTAGGATATTATTCTACCTTGCCTTGTACTCCAAGATGATCATGTACTCCTATATATATGCCTATGAGGCTCAAGCAATACATCAATCAACAATTCCACCAATCCCTCTCTATCCCTTCTAACACACACCATCATCGGGATCGCAACGTAGCCAGATGCAGAGGAGCCCACAAACGCCGAGATGGCAGTGCTAGGTGTCGTGCCGGAGTTTTGCTTTCCGAGGGCGAGGATGGTGATGTTTTAAAAAAAGGAGGATATACCCTCGGCCTCTGCATCTGGACGATGCATGCATCCATTTTATTAATTATTCACAAAGACCATACAAAGTAATACATCAGTAAGCCTGAAGCCACCATCTAGACAAGACTTATTGCTACTCCTATCCCCTTGATGAAGGGGTGCCGAATATTCCGAGCCAAATACCAAACAGACATCGCACCGAAGCCTAACATCTAAAGCGGATGCCTCAGCCCAGCCACATACCAAGACCGGGTCACACACCGGACCGGCGCACTCTCAGAGGATGACGCTGCCATCTTCCACCGGTCCATCTCCAGAGCAGGAACTGACGCACCGACCTTGCCTGGCATGTCGTCGACGCCACCACGGCGCCAGGCAACGCCACCATCCTGCACGTGTCCGTCCACATGCGCCTGTCGCCGAACATCCGCAGTGACATGCCGCCGGGATCCGCCGTCAACCTTGCGGTAGATGTAACACCGCTCCTCCTCTTGTCCCCCCCAGCCAACACTTACTCCACACGATGCCCCCAGGAGGGAAAGCGATACTGCGAAGGCCATCATCCTCCGATCCAGTAGACCCAGATCTAGGGTTTCCCTAGGAGCATCCCGAGCCTGATGACGCAAACTGCAACGACGATGCCTCGAGAAGGGAACGACGTCACAGACGCCGCCATCTCTGCCATGACCGTAGTCGGCGCGATTTTCACCGGCAGTCATGCCACCAGGCATGCGCCACCGACGTCATTGGTCCCTTCAGCCAGAGCAAACTCCAAAACGATGCCCTGAAGAGGGACTACGATGCAAAAGCACCGCCATCGCTCAATCCCAAGGAGATCTAGGGTTTCCCCCGGAGTTGCCCACGCTGTCATGGACCAGACAAGGGTAGAATCCCGACGGATCCGCCCAGCTGCCGACGTGTTGCATCCGCCACCGCGTCGACCGTAATCCACTGACCAAGGCCCACGCCTGGGCCTAGATCCGGCCGCGCCGCCGCCGACCGATCTGGTCACGCCGCCGCCGTCCCTGGTGACCGCGATGCACCAGACGGCGAAGCCGCCTGCCGCAGACGAACGGAATCGCCGGAGCGCCGCCGCCACCCGCCGTGACGTCCAGCCCGGGGGCGCCGGCCCGTGCCAGCCCCACACGAGCGGGAAAACCCCGAGTCCCCGCCGCCACCGGCAACGGCAAGGCCGCGCCCCTGGGCGGCGGCGAGGGAGGAGGGGGAGGAGAGGGGGAGTCCGGCCGACGAGATCTGGGGAAAAGGATGATGATGGAAGCGGTAGATGGTGAGGCCTTGCCCGAAGGTGGCACCGAAAATCATTCTCCAAATCGTGCAAGCCTCTGGTACCATTTGAAAATGGATGAGACGATGGTTTAGCTTTTCTATGCATCAAATCAGATCTAGACTCCTCTATTCGTACAGTGGAGGGCTAGGGTCGCGTGCACTGATCGGATCGCTAACCACATGCAATTTAAATTGCTAACCACATGTAAATCACAATACAATACAGGCATAAGATTTACAAGTTGATGCTCAACACACATGTGGTACAGTTGGAGAAGCAAGCGTGTGACGTGGACACATACACTATTATAACGTCGACGCGCCTATGAAACGGCTGGATACCCAGAAACAGCAGGAGAGACAAATCTGGCTCCTTTATTTCTGTTGGCCTCGGACAAAACTGGATTATTCTCCAGCTCAGACACGGCTTGTCCCAAATCCGCCACCAACTTCCGGCTGACCTCTTCTTCCCACTGTCGCTCTTGCTCCTCTCGTCGTCTCCCTCCGATCTTGTCGCCACTATCCCCTCGCGCCTAGCTTGGTTTCGCTTGGCGATGAACGGCGGCGGGGGAGACGAGAGCGGCAGCGACCATGAGGGAAGCGGCACGCGGAAGCCGCTGCTGCTCAAGAACACGGGCAGCTGGTACAGGATGGTGGGGTCGTCGTCGCGGCAGATAGTCGGCGCCTCCTCCATGGCGGTGCTGCGCGAGTCCCACGTCTCGGCGCTCCTCTGCACGCTCATCGTCGCCCTCGGCCCCATCCAGTTCGGCTTCACCTGCGGCTTCTCCTCGCCCACCCAGGACGCCATGATCCGGGACCTCGGCCTCTCCATCTCCCAGGTCCCCCTCAACCAAGCTGCCCTGTCACCTCCTCCATGCTTGCTCTGCTTCTAGCTACTTCCTTGCCTAAAATGTTGACTAGCTTCGTCCGTGCGCGCTCTGCAGTTCTCGGCGTTCGGCTCACTGTCCAACGTCGGCGCCATGGTGGGCGCCATCGCCAGCGGCCAGATGGCCGAGCACATTGGCCGCAAAGGGGTGAGAAGTTTCGACCATTATTTTCTCCCTTTGACTACTACTTAAGCCAGAGTTAGGAGTTGACCTTGTACAATTAGTCTTGAATCTCGTGAGCTATTTAATTAGTTGCGTGTGGCACACTGAATTTGGAGTTGGTGTTGCAATTTTTTTGCAAATGAAGTATATAGTGAAAAAAGTTCAGGCTTCTGTTTTACTAGACTGAACTGAAGTTGCATTCGTTTACTCTAATGTGCTTGTTGTCTGATTGAAATTTCAGTCGTTGATGATTGCGGCAATTCCGAACATCATCGGTTGGCTCGCCATCTCCTTCGCGAACGTATGACATGATGCACCCGCATCTTTCCCAAGCATTTTTTCCGCACTTTTCCTTCATGCTTGCCGATCCGTGTTTTAATCTACAGGACTCGTCGTTTCTCTACATGGGACGGCTGCTCGAAGGATTTGGTGTTGGTGTCATATCCTACACGGTTCGTATAAAGTATCTTAAATGCGTATTTATTTTGTTCCTAGAATGTTCATGCCTCATGGCCTTATGCTTTCAGAGTTTTTAGTACTTCTCAGCTGCTAAAAAATGTTCAGAAAAGAAAGAGCAACTGATATGTCAATATATTGGGTGCAGAATGGTCAATAGTTTATACAAAATTTATATTACTGTCGACACAGTATTGGACTAGTTATTAATACTAGTTACAACACTAACTGTTATGTATGAATTATGTGATGCCCTCATACCAGGTGCCTGTATACATAGCAGAGATATCCCCTCAGAGCACAAGAGGAGCGCTTGGCTCCGTGAACCAGGTGCGCCGCCTATTCTCACTAGTCACAAGTACATGGATTGTTCATGTCAAGCTCACCATGCAGTTGTTCATTATGTAGCTGTCTATCACCCTTGGTATCTTCTTGGCCTATGTGCTTGGCATGTTTGTTCCTTGGAGGCTGCTTGCAGTACTAGGTGATGCAACTAAACACCTACCATATTACTGAAATTTGGTCTTGCTGCTACCATTTTGCAGTTAATTTCTGATACTCTGTTTTTGCACAGAGTTTTCAATTAATTTCTGACACCCGGTTTCTGGTGCAAATATCTGCCATCCATTCTTTCAGGAACCTTGCCTTGTACATTGTTGATTCCTGGCCTATTCTTCATCCCGGAGTCTCCAAGATGGCTGGTGTGTACATGCTCAAGTTCGATATATGAAGCAGAGCATCACTCTGAAATCTGTAATGACATTCTTTTTATGCATCTGTCTTCAGGCAAAGATGAACTTGATGGATGATTTCGAGACTTCTCTGCAAGTTTTGAGGGGTTTCGAGACTGACATCACAGCGGAAATGAATGATATAAAGGCAAGCACTTGAACTCTTTTTCTCCCTCTTATTGACTTGGAAATCCTTCTGAAGTATTTTCAGTCTAGTATAATTTCCTTAAAATCGGAAATATGTCTATATGTGTGTCACTCTTCTAGAAGTAACATCTTCGATTTTAGATTTGAACTTTTTGATTGCTGTTGTGCAGAGAGCCGTAGAATCTGCAAACAAAAAGGCTACGGTCCGTTTTCAGGAGCTGAATCAAAAGAAGTACCGAACTCCCTTACTAGTAATTTCCTTGCCCTTTTTCATATTTTTGGTCCATCACATACAAAAATTACTGTATTTTTTAAATGATAATTATGCTACATTTGGGCAGATAGGAACTGGCCTTCTAGTACTTCAAAATTTATGTGGGATAAATGGCATACTGTTTTACGCAAGTAGAATCTTCAGAGCTGCAGGTGAGTTATGCAGCATTTTTGTATCGTTTAGGCATAGTAAGTTGTAGGCATGACTTTTCGGACGGAATTAGGTTACTTTTGCTAATTTAGACTGGAATAAAAGGAGAGGTGTTTGGTTGTTTGCTACATAACCAACCTGAGAGTGACAAGTTACACTTTGGCAAAAATTTCTTTCAAGTCACAGGGTATCCCAACAGATTTATGCCCAACAATTCCTTGTTATTATGAGGTCAGCACTATGCTATCTTCAATAAAGATAATATAATAAATAACTTCATGGCATGGTTTTCCATTCTGCTTTCTCAATCAAAG
The DNA here is from genome assembly GCF_018294505.1 of Triticum aestivum. Classification (NCBI taxonomy): domain Eukaryota; kingdom Viridiplantae; phylum Streptophyta; class Magnoliopsida; order Poales; family Poaceae; genus Triticum; species Triticum aestivum. Next base: position 476,657,533 of record NC_057796.1, read on the forward strand.
TAGGAAGATGCCATTTCATTGTCTACTGTAAAATCATTCGTCTTGACCGAATAGCTTCAAAGTACCAGCAGTTTCATCTGTTTCTGAAGTACAAAAGTGATTTTCCTTAAGTACAATTGTGATACTTTGGCTTGTAAATTTGACATGTAAAGTTCATCAGGGTTCACAAACAGTGACCTGGCCACATGTGCACTTGGAGCTATTCAGGTATGTGATGTAACATGTTTTGAGGCCATTTAAGTTATCTTTTCAGCAAGGTTCGATCTTGTCTCGCTGACAGCACTGCCTCTATTAGGTTCTCGCCACCGGAGTTACAACCTCGCTACTAGATAAAGCTGGCCGAAGGATGCTCCTTATTGTAAGTTCCTCACAACCTCGCTACTAGTTTGTAAGCTGTATGTTTTTTAAATGAAGTGTAAGCTGTATGTAACTGTAATATTTTTCCCACTTCAAATTTCAGATCTCTACTGCTGGGACAACTCTGAGCCTTCTTGCAGTTTCTGTTGCATTTTTCCTCAAGGTATATTCAGGTGTATTAGCCTTTGATTCTGGTAAAAAACATGGCATTTTAAGATGCTGAGAGGCAAACACTGTTTATCACTGGGTCTCTTCCTCTTCTGCCAAAGCCACTCTGAACTTATCATATTGTTGTGATGGTTACTTGTTACAGGACAATCTACCACATGACTCTCACTCGGACTACATCTTAAGCATGGTGTCCTTGGTGGCTCTTGTGGTATGTCTGCAGTTACTTCATTTCGCCGCGTGACGTGTGTGTCGAACCCTATGCAAGAAGTCATCTTAACTTGAACGATTTCTTCAGGCTTATATCATCACCTTCTCCTTTGGCATGGGTGCCATTCCGTGGCTCATAATGTCCGAGGTAAGAGCTGCTGGCCTCTCATAGCCCTCGAGAACATTCAGATAACCACAATTCAGAGAGATGCCATGAATAACAAATTCAGAGCAAGCATCTGAAATTCACAACCGATGCATTAGGAAAGTATTCTAAATTCTTCAGTACCAACTCTGAATGAACATTTTCAGATCCTCCCGGTGGGCATCAAGAGTTTCGCGGGGAGCTTCGCGACGCTGGCCAACATGCTCACTTCCTTCGGGGTGACAATGACGGCGAACCTGCTACTGAGCTGGAGCGCTGGCGGTACGTGACTGCTCGGCGCCTCTGCTCTCCCCTCTTGCCTGTCCAAGGATTAGTTCTGAACCATGAAACTTGATGAAATTTTACGTGCTCATTCATCATCTGTATAAACAATTGCAGGGACTTTCGCGTCTTACATGGTCGTGAGCGCGTTCGCCCTCGTGTTCGTTATACTTTGGGTGCCGGAGACCAAGGGGAGGACGCTGGAGGAGATACAGTGGTCGTTCCGGTGAGCGATCTCGATCCGCGGTGCCACCCGGTCGTCGCATATGGTGTGTAGCTCTTCAAGTTAGGGTAAAAGCCGTATGTCAGGCAAGAATTGTTGCACGGTCAGCGATCTTGGCTCTTCGAACCTTGCAGCCAGTTCCCACCAAGTGGAATCAGTAGTACCAGTCACATTATTTTCTTCTTCTGTTATGTATCTTTTGTAAGTCAAATGCAGAAAATCATATTTTCAGCGGGAACGAGCAGCCCCAAAAAGGCCGTGCGTTTCCTGCCGAGGCTGTACGGCTGGGCCGGGCTTTGAGGCCCAGTCTTCATTCTTGGTTTCTGCGTCCAAACGGTAATCAAGCTAATCAAAAAGAAAAACCTCCCGGTTAGATTAGTCCCAAACCGTTTGCGCAGATCAGCATAGCTGTTCAGACGTGTATAAGAGGAGGTGCAAGGCTCCGGTTCAACTCATACCTTTCTCGGCCTTTTGGCTAAGATCAAGTGTATTATCTGTTCTTATCAGTTTAATATCTGATATGTGGACTACATGTCCACAACGATATTAAATTTATTTTTTTTGGGAGAGGATCCATCATAGTGGCTTGCCACTCAGGTCGTCGCGTGTTCCCCGGGCGTTGCACTGTAGCCCGGGCGTGGCGCACCCCAACCAAAGACAAATTAAATATTTAACTCAACTTGCAATTGATTTGATTATTGAATCTTTTAATTCAAAATAAAATGAGCTGTGAAACCACAATGGCCTAGCTCAATTAAATTGAGCTCTTGCTTTGAACCTGATCAAGTCGCTAATCACGACCCAAAGAGGTAGTCCGCGCCATTTTCCATAAGTTAGTTTTTCTTTTTGTCTTTTTGAGAATCCAATGTGTACGAAATGGTTACGAAACTCGTAATAAACATTATTTGTAGACAAGTATTTTGAAGTCTGGTGTCTACTGGTAAAAACATTATCAAGGAGCAGGGCTCCGTTTAAAGTTTGTGAGCCCCATGAGGTCAACTCATTTTTTTTTGGTTTGGTTCAAAAAGAAATGAGTGGTACAAGCTTCCTTTTTGTATCTCGGTTGACATATGAGCCGAGGGACGGTGCTCCAAAGTCTAGCTTGCTCAATTTTGACTACAAATAGTATAAGCTAGCATCGTAGGTAGTATGTTATCTTCAGTACAAATGATGAGCTACTGAGGAGTAAGGGGGGATTCGACCAAATCATAACAATGTGTTACCTTTTATTTGGGAAAAATTGGTTGCTTTTTGATAGGCGCGAGAATTTTTGTGTTTCGCCCCCCCCCCCCCTACCCACACACACACCCACCCACCCACACCCCACGCAGACACACACAAGTTTATCTTATTTGTCTCGAAAATGACTCATGATGGGCTCGAGGTCGTTACTAACCGAGTATGATCCAACTCTGGAGTTTGAACTCTCGAAACAGGCTTTTGCCCGCTTTATATATAAATAAACAACCGAACAAAGTACACAAGTGAACGATACAAAATGGAGAGGTAGCCCTCTTACAAAGCATGCCCTAGGATAATCGGATCACGCAGAACACACAAAACTACGCTACTGAAGAGAACACGAGGAGGACTAGGTACAACACCACGCTACGCCCTAGCACACTAAGCTCCATGATAAAGCTCTCAGGAGGGAAAGACGGCGTGAAGCGTAGCCGCTGACGAGTCCAAAGTGGACATGAGCTTTCACCCAAAACCCTGACAAGAAGGGAGAACCACAACGACGGCTTCAAGAAGAAAGTGGAGCCCGTGAGCGTCGCCACAGTCGGCGCAAAGCGTGGAGCTTCCGCTCGGTAGATCAACCGTGTCACACTAGGACAACCGCGGCGATCGCAGAATCCCAAATCCTGATTTGCGCGTCGCCACTGTCAACGACATGCGACGAGCCCGAGCCACTTGACGCTACCCCCTCGCCGCCCACACAACCAAGAGGGAAGCCACCACCACCGCCATAGTACCTGCAGGTCTGAAACACCGCCATCTGTCCACTTCACAGCACACCCACCACAGTTGGAAGAGTGGAGGCCTCCATCCACTCCTAGCCCGGCATCAGCCATCGATACTGGGTTAGCGCCTCCACCTTAGGAAGCGTCCACACATGCATCTCCAGCCAGCCCCGGTGGACTAGGGGGGCACGAATGGAGGACTGTCAATGTCCGTTGTCGAGCAAGTCTTAACCCTAGCCCTCCAGCCTTGGCCCAGGCTAGCACGCACAACGCCATGTCCTTGGCCTTCGGCACCGATCCGACGGCACAAGTAGCAATGTCATGTCCACCACCAACTCCCACCGCAGCCGCGAGAGGAAGACGGCGCTCACGAGCACACCCCCACACCGAGCCCAACCTCACCTACCCCAAGCACCAGCTGTCCAGCTCCGATCTGCCTCGGGCATAGATCTGGCCCGCCCGAGTACGAACCCTAACTCCAAGCCTTCCCTGTTTGCATTCGAACTCTAGCTCAAGTCAAACTGAGCTCGCTTTGTTTTATAATATGAGCTGCCAAGTTTTGATAGGCACTCAAATTTCAAGCCGTTTGCATCCCTACTTTCATGTTTTGGAATGAACAGTTTTTCTTTGTCAACGTCGTCTAAAAATGGTCCACCATTGTGTATAGAAAAACATGGTTATTGTCGCACTAAGAGCATCTCCAATAGATGGTCCAAAATTTGACGGTCCAAAACCGGAGATGTAAAATTTGGACCGCCAAAAAGTGCGTTTTGGAGCTCCGAAAAAAGCTCAACTCTAACAAATGGTCTAAATTGATGGTCTAAAAGAGCAACTCCAACAGATGGTCCAAAATGAAGATGTAAAATCGCCTTGATCGTCTTCTTCAACCTCGGGACGTCGGCCGCCTTCGTCAAATCCGTCGCCATCAAGCTCTCCCCGACCTCCCCGAGCACGCCATCCACCCCGTGATGAGCTCATCTCCCAATCCCCCTATTTTTTCCCTTCGATCGGTGTCGTTTGCCACTGCTCCCGTGCTCGTCCGTGGTCGCCATGGCCGGAGCCCGAGCTCCCCTGTACGTGTTCCTTTGCCGGCCAGCAGCGACGGAGGCGAGCAGCAGCCGACGCAAACACCACAAGCAGAGGCACAGGCACGCTGCACGGGCCAGCAGCGACGGCAGCTCGGCTGGACAGGGTCAGTGCGGGGCGGCGGCGGGGCCGGGAGGCAGTGGCAACGGGGCGGGCTAGCGAGCAGCGGCGGGCGGCGGCCTAAGGACCCGGCGGAGGCCTACATGGGCAGCCAGATCGCCGGAGGTGCCGAATCCCACCACGGTTGCCTCCTGATTCGGCGGCGCCTGGGCGGCTACGAGACGGCTTCCGGCGAGGGAGGCGAGGGGGGCGAGGGCGGCGGAGGGCGGCGTGGCGATTTGGAGCGGTGGCGGCGATGGCGGCGGGGATTTGGGCGGTGGCGGCGGCGGATTTCGGCCGGCTGGTGTTCGGGCGGGCGGATAGGCGCGGCTGTGAAATGAAATGAAGTGGCGGTGAAGCTGCCGCTCAGCTAGAGCCCTTGCGGCACGATTTCAGTTCAAAAGGACTTCGTTCAGTCGAGGTTCTGAACCAAGGACTAATTCTGAACCATGAAACCAGGCGCAAATTCACATGTTCATCATCTTTATAAACAATTTCTACGGGTACTTTCGTGTCGTACATGGTGGTCGTTCTTCGGGTGCCGGAGACAATTGGGATTATGGGAGGAACCTGGAGGAATACAGTGGTCCAACATACGCAGAAACCTAAAACATATTTTCATGAACGAAAAAATAATCCAGAATTGCCGTGCATCATGCATGAAGCCGTATTACGGGGCCTTTGAACATATGGGCTTTGAGGCTTTCTGTCTTCTAGATGGGTTTCTGGGCCCAAACGTTAATCAAGCTAGTTGAAATCAGATAGAAAACCTCCCGCTTAGAATAGTCCCACACGGCTTAGGCAGTTCCTCACAGGTGGTCGGACGGGTATAAGAGCAGGGGTAAGGCTCCTTTTCAACTCATACCTTTCTCGGCCTTTTGGCTAAGATCAAGTGTAGTATCTGTTCTTATCAGTTTAATATCTGATATGTGGACTACATGTTCACAACGATATTAAATTTATTTTTTATGGGGAAGGATCCATCATGTTCCCCGGGCGTTGCACTATAGCCCGGGTGTGGCGCACCCCAACCAAAACTAATATAAGCTTTTAACTTGACCAAATCTTATTGTTCAAATTTCAAAATAAATGAATTGTGAAATCAGTGTTTAAGTTGAGCCAAGGGTGACAAGCTAAATTTTGACTCCGACATAATAGCTTGGTCGTACTATGTTAGCCATGTTACTTTTGGTACGTAGAGTAAAAATTGCTGCTGTTTTGGATTGAGAACAAATCAGTTGCATTTTAATAGATCGTGAAATTTCGCCCCATCCCCCCTCCCCTCGATTTTTTGTCTTCCCAGGCAATGGCCCAAGATCGACCAGGTCGTTACATAATACTCCCTCCGTCCCATAATATAAGACGTTTTTGCAAGCTGACATAGCTTGGAAAAACGTCTTGTATTGTGGGACGGAGGGAGTACAAGTTTGCAGCTTGAACTCTAGCTAAAGTCAAACTGAGCTCGCTTACAGGTTTTGGAATACATAATACAAGTTGACCTGAGTTTAGTCTAGGTCATTCAAATTCAACACGTTTATATCCCTACTTTCATGTTTTCGAATGAAAAAGGAAATCGTCATCATCGGATAAAATAATTTCATTGGTCTACCGGGCTATAGAAGTACTTGGTTCTTGTTGCGCTAGCGGGGCAACACAAATCTGGAAGGAGGTGATTTCAACTCTTTGATTGCTATTGTGTAGATTGCTGTAGCACCTGCAAGTTATCTATCACCCTTGGTATCTTCTTGGCCTATGTGCTAGGCATGTCTGTTCCTTGGAGCTTGCTGGCAGTACAAGCTACTGCAACTAAACACCTATCATATTACTGAGGTTTGCTCTTGCTGCTACCAATTTGCAGTTCATTCCCTCTTTTTGCGAGAGTTTTCGGTTAATTTTATGACACCCGTTTTCTGATGCAAATATCTGGTATTCAGTATTTCAGGAACCTTGCCTTGCACTTTGTTGATTCCTGGTATATTCTTCATTCCAAAGTCTCCAAGATGCTGGTGTGTATATGCTCAAGTTCGATATTTGAAACAGAGCATCATTCTGAAATCTGTAATGACATTCTTTTTACGCATCTGTCTCAACGGATTTTAGTTACAAGTACTCTGAATTCTTCAATTCCCAACTCTGAATGAATGAAAATTTTCAGATCCTCCCAGTGGGCATCAGGAGTTTCAGTTCAGAAGGACTTCGTTCAATCGATGTTTAGGATGGAGCCATCACATGACTGCTCGGCCCTTGTGCTCTCCCCTCCCCTCTCGCCAGCCCGACAAAGACTGGATTCCTCTTTGCACAATCTCTACATTTTTTTTTTTGAAAAAGGAGGATGATCCCCAGCCTCTGCATCGGGAAGATACATGCGGCCATTTTATTGATTATTCTCGAGGACCTTACAAAGTAGAACAAAAATATGCCTGAACCGCCATCTTGGCAACATCTGCCGCTACTCCTATCCAAATGATGAAGGGGTGCAAGCTGGGCCACATACCCAGACCTCTCACCTAAGTCTAACATCTAAAGCCGGAGGCCCCGACCAAGCCATCTGCCGGGTCCAGGGCTCAAACCGGTCCGACTCACTCACATGTGTCGTCGCCGCCATCTTCCACTGGTCCATCTTCAGAGCAGATTGAGGTGACAACCTTGGCAGGTCCTTCGCCATCGACGCCACCACGACGCCAAACGACGACCTCCACCTACGCGAGCCTTGGCAGGTCCTCCGCCATTGACGCAACCACGACGCCAGCCGACGACCTCCACCTATGCGAGTCCATCTCCAAGCAACAGACGTAAATCCATGCTAGGATAGGGCCGCACCACCGCCGTCGCCCACCACCCACAAGCGCCACACAACCCCAAGGTTCCCAAAGCGGCGCCTTCAAGAAGGGACGACGCCGTGAGCGCCGCCGCCGCCCAATAAAGTTAGGGCTTTCGCCCAGGAGACCTAGGGGAAGGTGAAGTGAGAAGATCAGTCCATACCGACGCCTCCAAGGAGGGGAACGGCGCCCTCAGGCGTCGCCGTCGGCGCGGCCGGTCATGGCCGGCCAGGGATTTCGCCCGAACTAGATCCCCGCCACCAGCAGCGCCTCCTGTACAGAACCGGGGACCAAGAGGAAGCGCGGCCCGACCAGGCTGGCCCGCACGCCGAACAGGGGAGGAGGCGAGGCGCTAGATCGCGCGCACCGACCGCCGCCGGCCGCCAACGACGACCGGATCCCGCCGCCCGCGCGGCTGGGACACCAAATCCACCGCCCGCACGGCTGCTAGCCGGCCGTGCCTTGCCAATGGAGCCGCCGCTCCAGATCCGGGGTTCCCCACGCAGATGCAGGGCAACCGAGGCCCCGCCGCCACCATCCTTGACGCCCCGGGCTTGCCCGACGGCTGCCTCAGGCGGCGGCGAGGAAGGGAAGAGGGGGGGGGGTGTGGTGAGGAGGAGGGGCTGCTAGGGTTGGGAGGAGGAGCGGCGGCTAGGGTGGGAGTTAACAATCTCTACATGCAGGGACCTTTGAATCGTACATGGTCATGAGTACGTTCACCCTTGTGTTCGTCGTGCCTCGGGTTCCGGAGTCCAGGGGGAGGTCGTTCCGGTGAGGGATTTCGAGCCGCGTTACCCGGTCATCGCATATTGGTATGCAGGAGTTAGTTTGAACAGACTCGAAATCTTGGCTCTGAGAGTGTTCAAGCTAGCTCCCACCAAGTGAACGTAGTAGTACGAGTCACTTTTTTTTTTCCTATCCTATCTTTTGTAAGACAAGTCGCAAGAAAGAAAAAACATCTTTTCAGGGCAACAAACTACAAGCCCGTGTGTTTCCCTCCTAGAGGCCGTATTGGTGGGCCTTGAAACGTACGGGCTTTGAGGCTTTCTATCGTACTGCTGGGCTTCTGCGCCAAAACGTTAATGAACTGCAAAATCCTCAAAGGCTAGATTAGTCCCACACCGCTTGTGCTGCTCGACCGAGCCGTCCGGAAGGGTACAAGGGGAGGGGCAAGGCTCTGTTTCAACTCATACCTTTCTCGGCCTTTTGGCTAAGATCAAGTGTAGTATCTGTTCTTATCAGTTTAATATCTGATACATGGACTACATGTCCACAACGATATTAAATTATTTTTTATGGGCGAGGATCCATCATAGTGGCTTGCCACTAGGGTCCTCGTGTGTTTTCCGGGCGTTGCACTACTGCCCGGGTGTGGCGCACCCCAACCAAAACCAACTTAACCTTTTTACTTGGAATTTTGGTTGTACATTGCCATCGGTGAAGATAGCGGCTTACAGATCCAATCTCTCATTGGGTCATCTGTGATTAACATGAATACATTAAATTTTTCCTAAGAAATCCAGTGTCTACTAAACCATTAAACTGTTGGCTACTTAGATAAGGTATTTTGAATTATGAGCTTATTGGTTTGTAAAAACATTAACCAGCTAGTATGGCTCTGTTAAAAGCTCATGGCTTGTGAGCAGCTTGAGAATGACTCAGGTTTTAGTTGGACGTGAAAATATATGAGGCAGAGTATGAGCTTCCTTTTGTATCATTGTTGGAAAAATTAGCCGAAAGGTAGCTCACAGAATTTTAAATCCACATGAGTCAAACTAGCATGTAGGTACGTTATCTTTGATACATATAATGAGAATTGTACTGATTTGTTACCTTTATGTTTTGGAATGAAAAGTTATAAGTCACAAACTGTGAAATAAAGCAAGTTTGCAGAACTAGCAAATAATACTGAAACTGAAGTACCCAAGGAAGACTGAACTTAAAATTAAATAATAACTTGAGCAATCGAAGCAGCCGGTGCTCCTCATCCTGATCAAGGTCTTCTTCCCAACGTTCCAGCTCAATCCTACACGTCCTTATACATGGACCGGTCCCTGAAAGCAGCCGGCAAATGCATGTTTTGTAAGCAAAAGTGGCCTGAAAAAACAAGGTTCTTACCAACAATTCCGAGTGCTGACGCTACTCTAATCTAACCACAAGTCCACTAATATAAAAAAAAGTATTTTGTTTCTGGTTCTATTATATACCAATGTGCAGGTACTGCGTTGGTAATGAAATTATTTGATTAATTGAAAAACCCTAGAACAAAAGGCAAAGCTTTATGCTTTTTTGACTTGGCCTAGTTTAGTTGGGAACATTTATGTTTTATATCAAATATCACTTTTGCAGTTCCTTCGCAGGTCACCAATGGCGGATCTGCACGTGCCTAAGGTTCCGCGATGTCGGTCCCCCAGATTGACAAGGCGTTGATTCATCCGGCATGGGAAAGGAGCTAATTAACGGTTGCCGAAACAAGAAGTAGCTGGATGCAATCAGGACCGTGTGCACACATAAATATTTGATGGGAAGAAAGGACCGTGCAGAAAAAGTAGGCAAGCTGCTTGCAAAATGATCCATACTTTAGTACTCGTATTTTCTAAATACATGAATAAATGGTATGTAATGCTGCTGCTATTACGGTACTACCTATAGGCTTTCAGGTTTCCTGCGACTCAATAAATTCACATGTTGCTTATACCTGAACCTTTCTGAACGAACCTACCTAAATCCTTATCTTGATCTAGCAATGAAGAGTATATCTAACAAGAATTCAATTCTACCTACCTAAATCCTTATCTTGAACAACATAAACTTGAGTTTTATTGCACAATAGTAGATAAAAGGTTGGCATTTTTTCTATAGGCCGGGAGCCGACGTGGTGAGAGGTCCCCTAACCGGGACACCATCAAAATAGGCAAAAGTGTTTTTAGCCCGAAAAGACGCAGTAAAGGATCCTACCCTATTTCTTGTATTACCTTGAATTTCGGGTATATTTTGCGAAAAAAAGATAGAGACGCCTATCAAAAAGATACTCCAAAGGCTTCGGGACCGAGGTCTCATTAGCTGAAGAAGACCCAGGCCAATCCACGTGGCCTCTTTGACCAACGTCAGCGACAGAGACATATAGTAAATTGTTCCGCGGGCATCACAATAAGTCCTCTGTCCTACAACAAGTGCTGCGACAAACCTGTACCAAGTCCCAACGATTGTCTGGAGTCTGCCGGAGTGAAGCAGGGGCCAAACGTGTTTTAAAGGTGAGTAACACTAATGAATTATTCCTTTTTCCGTCGAACTATTATAGGTCAGCGCATGCATTTGAATTACACAACCGATGCATTAGCGAAGTAATCTGAATTCTTCAGTTCCAACAATGAGTGCACATTATCAGATCCTTCCTGACGGCATAAAGAGTTTCACGGGGAGCTTCGCTCGCCACACTCGCCCAACATGCTCACTTCCTTGGCGGTGACGATGACGGCAAAACTTGCTGCTCAGCTGGAGCGCTGGAGGTTACTACTTCTGCACTCCTATCTTGCCTGCCTGGATCAATGATCCTGACCAAAAACCTGAATAAATTTTACATTCCTTTCTTTGAACAATCTCTACATGCAGGGACATCCACGTTTTCCTTTTTTTTAGGGAAGCAGGGACATCCACGTTTTCCTTTTTTTTTTAGGGAAGCAGGGACATCCACGTTTTCCTTTTCTTTGAACAATTATCGGCCAGTCACGCTGAGGCCGTATGACTGGGCCTTTAAACATATGGGCTCTATCTTATTGCTGGGTTTATGCGCCCCAACAGTAATAATGTGAAACGGAAATCCTCAAGGTTAGATTAGTCCCACACTGCCTACGCAGGTTAGAGGAACTGGTCAGACGTGTATAAGAGGAGGTGCAAGGTTCCCTTGCAACTCATACCTTTCTCGGCCTTTTGGCTAAGATCAAGTGTAGTATCTGTTCTTATCAGTTTAATATCTGATATGTGGACTACACGTTCACAATGATATTAAATTTATTTTTTGTGGGGGAGGTTCCATCATAGTGGCTTGCCACTAGGATTCTTGCGTGTTCCCTGGGTGTTGCACTACAGCCCGGGTGTGGCGCACCCCAACCAAAACTAAATTAACCTTTTTACTTTTGTTCCCTGGGCTTCAGACACGGTTCATGGTATCTTCCTTCTCTAGTTGAATTGTTTAGAAAGAAAGATCATTTGGCAGAAAAAAAAGGAATGTTCTCTGAGATGTGAATACATTGGATGCAGAATGATACCGTGAACGAGGTGCCTGTATACATAGCAGAGATATCTTCTGAGTCACAAGTACATGTGTCAAGCTCACCGTGCAATTGATCGTTATGTAGTTATCTATCACCCTTGGTATCTTCTTTGCCCTATGTGCTAGGCATGTTTGTTCTTTGGAGGTTGCTTGCAGTACTAGGTAATGCAACCATATTACTGAAATTTGGTCTTGCTGCTATCATTCTACCCAAAAAGTTTTTCGCCCCGCTTTATATATAAAGCATCACCCATACATTACAACCATCAACACAATAAAGAAGGAAAAGAAGAGAAAAGAAAATCGACAAGGATACAAACACTACGGAACAACAAGCGACGACCTCCGATCATGCCAACGACGCAACCGCGACAAGGGAGCAATTCGCCACCAGAGGGAGGCCAGGCTCCATCAACTCCCAAGGGCCAACCCTGTTGTCCTACCTTCCGCCGTTGCCTCCGAAGAGGGCACCCCTGCCCTCTCGTCCTGGATCGAAGGACGCCGACCCGTCAGGAGGCAGAACAGCTCACCCCCGAGCACGGATGGACTGGCCAACATGTTGCCGGGGAGAGGACGAGCCCTGGCCACCTCACCTCTCACAGGAACCCAAACATCGCGCCCGTCACCGGCCAAGACCAAGAAGCCCACCGCCATTGCCGAGAAGGGACACGACATAAACAGGCAAACCACCACCGCACCGAGCTCCTGACCATCCTGGACTCCCATGGCAGCGTCTTCAAGAAGAAAACGACGCCGATGCGCCGACGCCACCCAATCAAGAGATTTTATGCTTTCGCCCGGGACCATGGGGTGGAGGCGAGGAGAGGGTCTCGATGTCGCCCACCAGAGGGAGAACGGCGCCGCGAGCGTCGCCAACATCGTGACCGGCACCGCCGGTCAAGGGTTTCCCCCGACCCAAAGCTCGCATCGCCATTGCTCTGCCAACAAGCCGAGCAGGACGTCCGGAGGAAGCCCGCAGACCGGCTAGCAGAGGAGGAAAAGCGTGGTGAAGCCGCCAACTTCAGATCGAATCCAAGCCCACCGCCGACTCGCCGCCCAGCACGGCCAAGACGGCGCACCGAGTGCTGGCGCCAAACCCCGTCGACAAGGGGGAGACGCCCTCTCCAGCAGTAGCCGCCGCCACCCGCAATGCCCGCCGCTCCCAGGGGGCCAGATCGGCCTCCAGCACGTCTCCGCCGACGGAGGCCCCGCCGGACCCAGCTCCCCCACGGGCGGCGGCCTGCGCCACCGAGATCCCGACCAGGAGAGGAAGGAGAGAGCCCCGCCGCTGCAAGCGCCGCACGGGCTTTGCCCGGCGGACACCCTCCGGCGGCGGCGAGGGGGAGGAGTGAGCGAGGAGGGAGTCTTGCGCCGGCGACGGAGGGGAACCTCCCGTGACGCGCTCGTGGGAGCGGGGGGGGGGGGGGGGGGGGGGCTGCTACCATTTTACAGTTTGCTCACTCTTTTTGTGAGAGTTTTCAGTTAGTGCCCATTCTTTCAGGAATCTTGCCTTGTACATTGTTGATTCCTGGTCTATTCTTCATTCCGGAGTCTCCAGGATGGCTGGTGTGTATATGCTCAAGTTTGATACACGAAACAGAGTATCTGTCTGAAATCTGTAATGCCATTCTTTTTACAAATCTGTCTTCAGGCAAAATCAACTTGATGGATGATTTCAAGAGTTCTCTACAAGTTTCGAGACCGACATCACAACGGATGTGCATGATATAAAGCACTTGCACTTGTTTCTCTTGTTTTATTGACCTGGAAATCCTTCTGAAGTATTTTCAGCCTAGTATAATTTACAAACATTGGAACTATGTCTGTATGTATGTCATTCTTGTAGAAGCAACATCGTTGATTGTAGATTTGAACTTTTGATTGCTGTTGTGCAGAAAGCCGTAGCATCTGCAAACAAAAAGGCCACGACCCGTTTTCAGGAGCTAAATCAAAAGAAGTACCGAACTCCCTTACTAGTAATTTCCATACCCTTTTTCACCTTTTGGTTCATTACATACCAAAACCACTGCATTTCTTTAAATGATAGTCATGCTACATTTGGGCAGATAGGAACTGGCCTTCTAGTACTACAAAATTTATGTGGAATAAATGGCATACTGTTCTATGCAAGTATATGTCCGGTGCTTTTCTTCTCGTTCAGGCATATCAAGTTCCAGGCATGACTTTTTGGATGGAATTATGATAGCTTTGCTAAATTAGATTAGAACTGTCGGAGAGGTGTTTGCTACATAACCGACCTGACAGTTACAAGTTTCACTTTGGCAAAAAAAATTGAAGTCACAGGATGTCACAGCAGATTTATACCCAATAATTCCTTGTTATCAGTTCAGCCTCTCCTTCGGGATGCGTGCCATTCCATGGCTCATAATGTCCGAGGTAAGAGCTGCTGACCTCTCATAGCCCTTAAGAGCATTCAGATAACCATTATTCAGGGAGATGTCGTGAGTAAAAATTCAGAGCAAGCGTCTGAATTTCACAACCGATGCATTAGCAAAGTATTATTCTTCAGTTCCAACACTGAAGGAACATTTTCAGATCCTCCTGGGGAGCTTCGCGACACTGGCCAACATGCTCACTTCCTTCGGGGTGACAATGACAGCAAACCTGCTGCTGAGCTAGAGCACTGGCGGTACGGTTTGCCTATCTGAGTAAGAGATGTTGGCCTCTCATAGCCCTTAAGAGAATTCAGATGACCATAATTCAGAGAGATGCCATGAATAACAATTCAGAGCAAGCATCTGAATTACACCACCGACGCATAAGCGGAGTATTCTGAATTCTTCAGCTCCAACTTTGCATGAATATTTACAGATCCTTCCGGTGGGCATCAAGAGTTTGGGGGGGGGGAGCTCACCAACATAGTCACCTCCTTCGGGGTAACAATGACAGCAAACCTGCTACTGAGATAGAGCGCTGGCGGCTCTGTTGTGCCCTCTTGCCTTGCCAAGGATTAATTCTGAACCATGAAACTTGATGCACTTTTACATGTTCATTCATCATCTCCGTAAACAGTTCCTGGGCTTTCGCGTCGTACATGGTCGTGAGCGCGTTCACCCTCGTGTTCGTCGTCCTTTGGGTGCCGGAGACCAAAGGGAGGACCCTAGAGGAGATACAGTGGTCGTTCCGGTTAGGGATCTCGATCCGCGGTGCCCGGTCATCGCATATTGGTGTGTGGCTCTTCATGTTAGTATAAACCGTATATCAGGCAAGAGTTGCTTTGGACTGATTGGAAATGTAGGCCGTGGGGACGTTCAAGCTAGTTCCTACAAAGGGAACGTAGTAGTACGAGTCACGTTTCTTTTTTCTATCCTATCTTTTTTATGAGAAACACCTGTATCTGTTTTTCTTTCTATCCAATCTTTTGTAAGTAAAGTCACAAGAAAAAAAACCATATTTTCAGGGCAACAACCTAGGAGCCCGTGTGTTTTCCTCCTAGAGGCCGTATTGGTGGGCTTTTAAACGTGCGGGCTTTGGGGCTTTCTATCATATTGCTGGGCTTCTATGCCAAAACGTTAATAAACTGCAAACACAACACAAACCCTCAAGGTCAGATTAGTCCCACCTCGCTTGCGCAGCTCGGCGGAACCGGCCGGAAGGGTATAAGAGCAGGGGCAAGGCTCCATAGTAACTCATACCTTTCTCGGCCTTTTGGCTAAGATCAAGTGTAGTATCTGTTCTTATCAGTTTAATATCTGATATGTGGACTACATGTCCACAACGATATTAAATTTATTTTTTGTGGGGGAGGATCCATCATAGTGGCTTGCCACTAGGGTCCTCGTGTGTTCCCCGGGCGTTGCACTATAGCCCGGGTGTGGCGCACCCCAACCAAAACAAAATTAACCTTATTTTGCTTGTGATTTTATTAAGCATAATTCTAACTTATTTAAAATATCCTCATTTTGGCTATATAGATGTTCTCTACATTTCCATGGGTAAACATTCGTTTTGTGTCCAGAATATCTTGTGCAGCTGTTGAATCCGCTAATGATCAACATGAGTGGGGTAGTACATTAATTCTTTCATGGGAAATCCAATGTCTACTAAACTACTCCGTAGTAAATTGTTAGCTACTTAGGTACATATTGTAATGTGCTTTTTGGTTAGTAAACACTTTTACCTCGGATTAGGGATTTCATTAAAAGCTCGCGGCTTGAGATCAAACTCGGGGTTTAGCTGGACGTGAAAATATATGAGCCGGGTATGAGCTTCTTTTTGTATCACTGTTGGAAAATGAGATGAAAGGTAGCTCACAAATTTTTAATCGACATGAGTCGAACTAGCATGGTAGGTATGTTATATATCTTTAATAAATATATAACGAGAATTGTTATCTTTATGTTTTGGAATGAAAAGTGTGTTGCCTTTTAATAGGTGGGCACGGAAATTCCCACAAGTTAGGGAATCACGTTGACACTGCACGCAAGATCTTTTAGGACTTCTTATCTGCCTCGAGATTGAGCATGCACGCAAGATCTTCCAGGACTTCTTTTGTGCCTCGAGATTGAGCAGAATATGAAACATCTTTGCCACTTGAACTCTAGCCCATGTCAAACTGAGCTCGCTGCTTTTTAATACGAGTTGAACTGGGTTTAATCTAAGTCACTTAGATTAAACTCATTTGCATCTCTACTTTTAGAATTTCGTATGTAATTTTTACTATGTTTGAGGTGTTTTGTACTTCCAGTGAACTTGGATAATAGATCTGATTCATTTTCGCAAAAAAAAGTCGGGTATAAGTTTAGGCAAGAATTGATCTTTGCAAGAATCTTGGCTCATGAGTCATCAAAGTCAATTGCTAGGTGACTTTATGTTGCTGTGTAAGAAATAAAGTTGAAGGAAATTTTTATACATTGATGAAACAGATGACATCACACATATTTAGTGAATGATTGGGTGTCTTCCAGGATAATACAAAACACAAATGAAAATAAGTCACAAACTGGGAAATAGGGCAAGTTTGTAGAACTAGCAAATAATACTGAAACTGAAGTAAGCGAGGCAGATTGAACTCAAAATAAAATAATAACTTGAGCAATTCAAGCAGCCCGTGCTCCTCATCCTGATCAAGGTTCTCTTCCCAACGTTCCAGCTCAATCCTACACCTCCTTATACATCGGTAGATCCCTGAAAGCAGTCGCCAAATGCATGTTTGCTAGCAATCAAAGTCTATTTCCATACAGCCAGAGAAAAAAAATCGCTGTATAATAGTAGAACAACTTCCGATCTTCTCATCGATCAGTCAAAGGAAAACTTCGATCTTTACCAGTTCCAAAACTGCTGTTACAAAAGTAACCGGCCAGAAAATTTCAACAACAGAAGTGATTCTAACCACCAACAATTCCGAGTGCTGACTCTATTCTAATTTCCACTAATTCCAAAAATATAACAAGCAGCATTGGGCACAAATAAATATTTGATGGGAAGAAAGGACGCTGCAGAAAAAGTAGGCACTACACAAAAACCGGCTTTTGCAAACTGATCTGTACTTTAGTATTTTCTGAATTCGTGAATAAAATGGTATGTAATGGTGCTGCTGTGTTACGGTATTATTACCTTCAGGCTTTCAGGTTTCCGCCCATGTAGCAGGATCAAATAGTGTACCTGAACCTTCCTGATTGGTAAGATATCGAAATTTTCCAAAGTACTGAAATACATCCTTACCCTATTTAATCCAAGAAATTCACTTCGAAATTCAAATTCAGCCAGGCAGTTTGGTAACAGCACCTCAAGGTCAAAATTAATTAGTAAAACTACCAACGGAACAAACAACTTGGTTGAAAAGGTCGACCAACACAATTATGTGACATGCAAACTCATATCTGCGAAAGCAGAAGAAGTTTAGAATGGAGAGGGAAGAAAAGGCGAGGAAGCTAGCTCAGTAACCAAGCCAGCAATAGCAATAGCCAGTACAAAGTAAGTAATACACAATTTGCAAGAAATAAACATGTGAGATGTAAATTAATACCTGTGAAATCAGCCGAGAACATGTTTGAGAACTGACAGGGAGAAAGGACTGCAGAAGACGACACCTGTGCCTGACCATGTCTGCATCTTTGCCGGAGAGGTCTTCCTCTCCTTGAATATATGGAGAAACCGAAACTATTGCCTCTTTGATGATATCAATAACAACCATGGAAAGCTTGTCAACATTGTCCCTCGGCTCACACACGATGAAGTGTATGAGATCGGGCTCGTCTCTATTCACAAGAGGGGAACATGGGCACACAGTTGTGCGGTAGAAGACGCTTACGGGCGGCTAGGCGCCGAAATGTTTGAGATGTAATCACCGCCTCCTTGTGCCAAACATTATCTTCTGACGATGCACGGGCATGGCAGGTGATGGTGAAGCTAGAATAAGGATCAAGCGGCCCAAAAAAGGTACCACCGTCACGGGCAACGTCGATAAACTTGAGGAGATCGCTCTCTTTCCCCGCGCGCACAGACCGCGGCACATCTCATGTGTCTCTCCTAATGTTTTAAATAGCGGGCTACGGAAAATAGCAGCGGACCTTCAAATCAGCTATAGCGGGCTATAGCAGGCTATAGAGGGCTATTTTTGAAGGCGACCATTTAGCGGCACCCTACTGAAAAGGTTATAGCGGGCTATAGCGGAGCTATAGCCGGCTATTTAAAACTATGGTCTCTCCGCTTGACGAGGAATCCCGAGGACGATTGTTGATAGGCAGTCGGCTGTAATAGATGATTCTACGTGGTCTTGTTTCTAGTGCATCATGACATGGCTTGTAGGACAGGATACCTCCCTGGTGGTAATCAACCCAGATCACGCAGTCGTTCGATATGATGGTGGCATCCGTCGACCAACAGGTCAGGTCGGTGAACTCCTCCTTTGTATGTTGGATGGGCAGCGTCAGAATCTCCCACTTGCCCTCGGCATCATTATCATCAGAGCCATCGGTCGACAGAGGGGAGCGGAAGACGCACAGTTCTGCTCCAATAGCACTGTTCTTTGCTGAAACACAGAACTTGGCCAGCTGCAGCACGGTGGAGTCATCCCTGCCGCAATATATTCCGATGGTGTCCCGGTTGAACCAGCGATCCATTGTTGTGTCCTCGCCCCACAGTTTCCGCACAATGGGTACGGTGCACGCCGGGAGCCGCTTGAGCCGGGATTCACCAGCCCCTTGGGCGGTATGGAAGACGAAGTAGCCTGCCGGTAAGGGTCACTGTCGTCGAGGCCCAGCTCGGAGGTGAGGCTGAGCAGGAGGAGGTCCCGGTGGGCGGACAGGAGTTCGGACCCCATGTCGGACCCGTCGTAGGTGCGTGGACCGCACGGCCACTGCACGTAGATGCGGGAGAAGGCCGGAGGGGCGGCGGGGAGCAATGCGACGGCGAAGGGGTCTCCGAGGGAGGTGACGGAGTTGGCCCTCAAGGGCGCGGCCGCTTCGTCCGGGAAGGCGGAGGAGTCGCCGCCGTCATCGTCGTCGTCCCTGCGGAACACAAAGCGCTCCAGCATCACCCACGAGGCCTCCACGGCCGGACGATCTGAGTTCAACATAGTGGTGGACATGTTAAGCATCGGCCATAACGAAGAGGTGTTGCCGTATACTGAGCCATGGCCATGGATCGGCGAAAACGAAACGAACTTTCGGCGTGTTAGGGTTTGATTTAGGTGTGGCGGATCGCGTTGTAGCTTTATGATGAGAAGTCTTGAGACGGACTATGGAACACTTTCCAAGGCATCTCCTACAACCGCCTCGCCGGCCGACCCGCAGCGACCTCTCCTACAACCGCCTCGCGGGGTTGGACATCTCCCTACTCCGCGGCGGCCTCAACTTCCCGGGCCACGCGGCCACCTGATGCCATGCGACCACTGAACTTTAGACGACCATGGCGCTCAGCCGCGGGAGGGCCAGCAGCATTATCACGCCCTCAGATATAGGCTACTCAACGAACCGCTGCTCCGCCGAGATCATATTTTCAGCGAGAACAACCCCAGAAAGGCCGTGTGCTTTGTGTTTCGTGCACATGCCGTATTGGCGTATTACTGGGCCTCAAGCATTATGGGCTTTCAGGCTTTCTATTTTATTGCTGGGTTTATGCACCCAAATGTTAATGAAGTAATTAGACAGAAAACCATCCGGTTAGATTAATTAGTCCCACACCGCTTGCACTGCTCAGCGGAGTCGGTCGTACGTGTATAAGAGGAGGGGAAGGCGCCGGTTCAACTCATACCTTTCTTGGCCTTTTGGCTAAGATCAAGTGTAGTATCTTTTCTTATCAGTTTAATATATCTGATATGTGGATTACATGTTCACAACGATATTAAATTTATTTTTTGGTGGAGGATCCACCATAGTGGCTTGCCACTAGGGTCCTCAACTGTTCCTCGGGCATTGCACTATTGCCCGGGTGTAACGCACCCCAACCAAATCTAAATTAATATTTTCTTTACTTGGTATGTGATTTTTATCAAGACTAACCGTGGCTTAAAATATGTATAGTGAGCTGTTACAGTATTTGACGTTCGTGATTGTCGGCGTGAAGATGTATGAGGTGAGTACAAACTTCCTTTTGTATCACAACTGAATAATGAGCCGAAAGCTAGCTCACAAAAAATTGAATCAACATGAGTCAAACTAGATTGGTAGGTATGTTTTGATTGATGCATATAATGACGATGAAAATTATAATGATTTGTTATCTTTATATGTTTTGGAATTAAAAGTTAGTTCCCTTTTGCTCCCTCCGTCCCTAATATAAAAACGTTGTAGTGTAAAAAAATGCTTTTATATTATGAAACGGAGGGAGTAATAGGCAGACGTGAAATTGCCACAATTTGGGCAATCATGACACCGCATAGCGTGATCTTTTAGGACTTTTTATGTGCTATGAGATTGAGGCGAGTATGAGAGAATTATGCCACTCGAACTCTAGCCCAAGTCAAACCGAGCTCGCTCGCTTTGTAATATGAGTTGCATCGCATTTCTTCTCATTTTGGTAGCATAGCGGCACCAAATGATGTCCTAAAACCTACTAACTACAAATTGGGACCGTAGATCCGAAGACCCACATCGGGGGCGATTTTTAAAGACTTCTATCCTATTTGATCACCATTAGTAGAAAACAGGGCTTTGGTCCAGGCCTGGCCAGCCCATTAGTCTCGGTTCAGTCACGAACCGGGACCCATGGGGGCATAAGTTCCGGTTCGTGAGCCCAGGGGGCCAGTCGGGCCGCGTGGGGTATTGGTCCTGGTTCATCTGATTCCTTTGGTCCCGGTTCCAGACACGAACCGGGACCAATGGGCCTCGTTCCTGGCCCACAACCATTGATCCCGGTTCGTGGCTGTAACCGGGACGTACCGGGACTGGTCCCGGTTCCAGCCACGAACCGGGACCAATGAGGTGCCTATATATACTCCCTCGCCCGCGAGCAGAGCACTCCACTGCTCTGTTTTTCTGGCCGGCAAGGGGAGAGCTTTGTGGTGCTCTAGCTCACCTTCTATGCACATGAGGTGTTCGATGAAATGTCTGAGCCACACTACTTAAGCTTTCTCCTCTCCAAGCTCGACCTCCAAGCTCCATTTTTCTCAAGATTTGTCTAGATTTAGCCGTCCGTCACGTCACGTCCCCGTCTTCACCGCCGTCGATCGCCCGCGCCGATCTCGTCGCCGGTACCACCGTGGTGAGCCTCTTGTTCTTATCTTCTTTCCAAAAGAAAAAAAATCTTACTTGTATGGTTTAGATAGATACTTGTATAATTTTCTTACTTTTATTATTCTTTGTTATTATATAGTGCGATGGTTTTTGACACACTTAATTATATATAATGCACGCAGATGAACCGACAATGGATGTACGGTGACAGACGCACCTCCGAGTACATTAAGGGCGTGCATAATTTTCTCGAAGTGGCTGAGGCGAACAAGCAGAATGGTTTTATGTGTTGTCCATGCCCTATATATGAGAATAGGAAGTCTTACTCTGACCGAAAAATCCTTCACAGCCACCTGCTTTATAAGGGTTTCATGCCACACTATAATGTTTGGACCAAGCACAGAGAAAGAGGGGTTATGATGAAAGACAACAAAGAAGAAGAGGATGATGACAACTATGTGCCCCCTGAATACGGTGATGCTGCAACGGGGAAAGCTGAAGATCAAGAGGAACCAGACGATGTGCCCGATGATGATCTTCGCCGG
This sequence comes from Triticum aestivum, assembly GCF_018294505.1. Lineage (NCBI taxonomy): Eukaryota > Viridiplantae > Streptophyta > Magnoliopsida > Poales > Poaceae > Triticum > Triticum aestivum. The sequence continues at coordinate 476,679,342 of NC_057796.1, forward strand.
GTCATTGTTGATGCAAAGAGACAGTGCGAAAGTCAAAAGGAGAAGCCGAAGTTCGATCGCATGTTAGAGGATCACAAAAAAGGGTTGTACCCCAATTGCGAAGATGGAAACACAAAGCAGCAAAGAAGGTTGTATGCCCTCTAGGATTGGAGGTGCAGAAGATACATGCATGCCCTAATGACTGTATCCTCTACCGCGGTGCGTACGAGGATTTGAACGCATGCCCGGTATGCGGTGCATTGCGGTATAAGATCAGACGAGATGACCCTAGTGATGTTGACGACGAGCGCCCCAGGAAGAGGGTTCCTGCCAAGGTGATGTGGTATGCTCCTATAATACCACGGTTGAAATGTCTGTTCAGAAACAAAGAGCATGCCAAGTTGATGCGATGGCACAGAGAGGACCGTAAGCAAGACGGGAAGTTGAGAGCACCCGCTGACGGGTCACAGTGGAGAAAAATTGAGAGAAAGTACTGGAAGGAGTTTGCAGGTGACGCAAGGAACATATAGTTTGGTTTAAGCACGGATGGCATTAATCCTTTTCGGGAGCAGAGCAGCAATCACAGCACCTGGCCCGTGACTCTATGTAACTATAACCTTCCTCCTTGGCTGTGCATGAAGTAGAAGTTCATTATAATGCCAATTCTCATCCAAGGCCCTAAGCAACCCGGCAATGACATTGATGTGTACCTAAGGCCACTAGTTGAAGAACGTTTACAGCTGTGGAATGGAAAAGGTGTACGTGTGTGGGATGAGCACAGACAAGAGGAATTTGACCTACATGCGTTGCTGTTTGTAACCATCAATGATTGGCCTGCTCTCAGTAACCTTTCAGGACAAACAAACAAGGGATACCACGCATGCACGCACTATTTAGATGACACCGAAAGTATATACTTGGACAAATGTAGGAAGAATGTGTACCTGGGGCATCGTCGATTTCTTCCGACCAACCATCAATGTCGAAAGAAAGGCAAGCATTTTAAAGGTGAGGCAGATCACCGGAAGAAGCCTGTCATGCGTACCGGTGATCACGTACTTGCTATGGTCAATGATTTACAGATAATTGATGTCTACTACGCAACCTTCTTCTTGTAGACGTTGTTGGGCCTTCAAGTGCAGCGGTTTGTAGGACAGTAGCAAATTTCCTCAAGTGGATGACCTAAGGTTTATCAATCCGTGGGAGGCGTAGGTTGAAGATGGTCTCTCTCAAGCAACCCTGCAACCAAATAACAAAGAGTCTCTTGTGTCCCCAACACACCCAATACAATGGTAAATTGTATAGGTGCACTAGTTCGGCGAAGAGATGGTGATACAAGTGCAATATGGATGGTAGATATAGGTTTTTGTAATCTGAAATTATAAAAACAGCAAGGTAACTAATGATAAAAGTGAGCGTAAACGGTATTGCAATGCTAGGAAACAAGGCCTAGGGTTTATACTTTCACTACTGCAAGTTCTCTCGACAATAATAACATAATTGGATCATATAACTATCCCTCAACATGCAACAAAGAGTCACTCCAAAGTCACTAATAGCGGAGAACAAACGAAGAGATTATGGTAGGGTACGAAACCACCTCAAAGTTATTCTTTCTGCTCGATTTATTCAAGAGTCCGTAGTTGAATAACACGAAGCTATTCTTTCCGTTCAATCTATCATAGAGTTCGTACTAGAATAACACCTTAAGATACAAATCAACCAAAACCCTAATGTCACCTAGATACTCCAATGTCATCTCAAGTATCCATGGATATGATTATACGATATGCATCACACAATCTCAGATTCATCTATTCAAACCAACACAAAGTACTTCAAAGATTGCCCCAAAGTTTCTACCGGAGAGTCAAGACAAAAACGTGTGACAACCCTTATGCATAAGTTCATGGAACTAGCAAGTTGATCACCAAAACATACATCAAGTGGATCACGTGATATCCCATTGTCACCACAGATAAGCACATGCAAGAAATACATCAAGTGTTCTCAAATCCTTAAAGACTCAATCCGATAAGATAACTTCAAAGGGAAAACTCAATCCATTACAAGAGAGTAGAGGGGGAGAAACATCATAAGATCCAACTATAATAGCAAAGCTCGCAATACATCAAGATCGTACCACCTCAAGAACACGAGAGAGAGAGAGAGAGAGATCAAACACATAGCTACTGGTACATACCCTCAGCCCCGAGGGTGAACTACTCCCTCCTCGTCATGGAGAGCGCCGGGATGATGAAGATGGCCACCGGTGAGGGTTCCCCCCCCTCCGGCAGGGTGCCGGAACAGGGTCCCGATTGGTTTTTGGTGGCTACAGAGGCTTGCCTTGGCGGAACTCCCGATCTATTCTGTCCCCCGATGTTTTCAGGGTATATGGATATATATACGCGAAAGAAGTCGGTCAGGGGAGCCACAAGGGGCCCATGAGGGTGGGGGGCGCCCGGGGGGTAGGGCGCGCCTCCCTGCCTCGTGGCTGATGTCTACTATGCAACCTTCTTCTTGTAGACGTTGTTGGGCCTCCAAGTGCAGAGGTTTGTAGGACAGTAGCAAATTTCCCTCAAGTGGATGACCTAAGGTTTATCAATCCGTGGGAGGCGTAGGTTGAAGATGGTCTCTCTTAAGCAACCCTGCAACCAAATAACAAAGAGTCTCTTGTGTCCCCAACACACCCAATACAATGATAAATTGTATAGGTGCACTAGTTCGGCGAAGAGATGGTGATACAAGTGCAATATGGATGGTAGATATAGGTTTTTGTAATCTGAAATTATAAAAACAGCAAGGTAACTAATGATAAAAGTGAGCGTAAACGGTATTGCAATGCTAGGAAACAAGGCCTAGGGTTCATACTTTTGATACGTCTCCAACGTATCTATAATTTTTGATTGTTCCTGTTGGAAATATGCCCTAGAGGCAATAGTAAAATGGTTATTATTATATTTCCTTGTTCATGATAATTGTCTATTGTTCATGCTATAATTGTATTAACTGGAAACCGTAATACATGTGTGAATACATAGACCACAACATGTCCCTAGTAAGCCTCTAGTTGACTAGCTCGTTGATCAATAGATGGTTATGGTTTCCTGACCATGGACATTGGATGTTATTGATAACGAGATCACATCATTAGGAGAATGATGTGATGGACAAGACCCAATCCTAAGCATAGCACAAGATCGTGTAGTTCGTTTGCTAAGAGCTTTTCTAATGTCAAGTATCGTTTCCTTAGACCATGAGATTGTGCAACTCCCGGATACCGTAGGAATGCTTTGGGTGTACCAAACGTCACAACGTAACTGGGTGGCTATAAAGGTGCACTACAGGTATCTCCGAAAGTGTCTGTTGGGTTGGCACGAATCGAGACTGAGATTTGTCACTCCGTATGACGGAGAGGTATCTCTGGGCCCACTCGGTAATGCATCATCATAATGAGCTCCAATGTGACTAATGAGTTAGCCACGGGATCATGCGTTACGGAACGAGTAAAGAGACTTGCCGGTAACGAGATTGAACGAGGTATTGGGATACCGACGATCGAATCTCGGGCAAGTAACATACCGATAGACAAAGGGAATTGTATACGAGATTGATTGAATCCCCGACATCGTGGTTCATCCGATGAGATCATCGTGGAACATGTGGGAGCCAATATGGGTATCCAGATCCCGCTATTGGTTATTGGCCGGAGAGGTGTCTCGGTCATGTCTGCATGGTTCCCGAACCCGTAGGGTCTACACACTTAAGGTTCGGTGACGCTAGAGTTGTTATGGGAAATAGTATGTGGTTACCAAAGGTTGTTCGGAGTACCGGATGAGATCCCGGACATGACGAGGAGCTCCGGAATGGTCCGGAGGTGAAGATCGGTATATTGGACGAAGGGTATTGGAGTCCGGAATTGTTTCGGGGGTACCAGGCTATGGCCAGCATGTCCGAAAGGGGTTTCGGAGGCCCCGGCAAGCGTTGGGGGGCCTTATGGGCCAAGGGGAAGGGGCAAACCAGCCCACTAAGGGGTTGTGCGCCCCTCCCAACCCCTCTCACGTAACCAGAGAGGTGGGGGCGCCACCCCTAGGGCAGCCGCCCCTCTCGGCTTGGGGGCAAGTTTCCTAGGGGGTGGGGGCGCCCAAACCCATCTAGGGTTTCCCCTGGCCGCCGCCTCCTCCTCTAGATCCATCTAGAGGGGTCGGCCCCCCCTCCCCTACCCCCTATATATAGTGAGGGGTGGGAGGGCAGCCGCACCCCCTGGCCTGGCGCAGCCCTCTCCTCCTCCAACTCCTCCTCCTCCGTAGTGCTTAGCGAAGCTCTGCCGGAGAACCACGAGCTCCATCGCCACCACGCCGTCGTGCTGCTGGAGTTCTCCCTCAACTTCTCCTCTCCCCTTGCTGGATCAAGAAGGAGGAGACGTCCCCGGGCTGTATGTGTGTTGAACGCGGAGGCGCCGTCCGTTCGGCGCTAGATCGGATCTTCCGCGATTTGAATCGCCGCGAGTACGACTCCATCAACCACGTTCTTGTAACGCTTCCGCTTAGCGATCTTCAAGGGTATGAAGATGCACTCCCTCTCTCTCGTTGCTAGCATCTCCTAGATTGATCTTGGTGACACGTAGGAAAATTTTGAATTATCACTACGTTACCCAACAGTGGCATCATGAGTGAGCTAGGTCTATGCGTAGATTCTATGCACGAGTAGAACACAAAGTAGTTGTGGGCGATGATTTGTTCAATTTGCTTACCGTTACTAGTCTTATCTTGATTCGGCGGCATTGTGGGATGAAGCGGCCCGGACCGACCTTACACGTACTCTTACGTGAGACAGGTTCCACCGACTGACATGCACTTGATGCATAAGGTGGCTAGCGGGTGTCTGTCTGTCCCACTTTAGTCGGATCGGATTCGATGAAGAGGGTCCTTATGAAGGGTAAATAGAAATTGGCATATCACTGTTGTGGCTTTTGCGTAGGTAAGAAACGTTCTTGCTAGAAACCCATAGCAGCCACGTAAAACATGCAACAACAATTAGAGGACGTCTAACTTGTTTTTGCAGGGTATGCTATGTGATGTGATATGGCCAAAAGGATGTGATGAATTATATATATGTGATGTATGAGATTGATCATGTTCTTGTAATAGGAATCACGACTTGCATGTCGATGAGTATGACAACCGGCAGGAGCCATAGGAGTTGTCTTAATTTATTGTATGACCTGCGTGTCAATGAAACGCCATGTAATTACTTTACTTTATTGCTAACCGTTAGCCATAGTAGTAGAAGTAATAGTTGGCGAGACAACTTCATGAAGACACGATGATGGAGATCATGGTGTCATGCCGGTGACGAAGGTGATCATGCCGCGCCTCGAAGATGGAGATCAAAAGGCGCAAGATGATATTGGCCATATCATGTCACTTTATGATTTGCATGTGATGTTTGTCATGTTTACATCTTATTTGCTTAGAACGACGGTAGCATAAATAAGATGATCCCTCACTAAAATTTCAAGAGATGTGTTCCCCCTAACTGTGCACCGTTGCGAAGGTTCGTTGTTTCGAAGCACCACGTGATGATCGGGTGTGATAGATTCTAACGTTCGCATACAACGGGTGTAAGCCAGGTTTACACATGCGAAACACTTAGGTTGACTTGACGAGCCTAGCATGTACAGACATGGCCTGGGAACACAAGAGACCGAAAGGTCGAACATGAGTCGTATAGTAGATACGATCAACATGGAGATGTTCACCGTTGATGACTAGTCCGTCTCACGTGATGATCGGACACGGTCTAGTCGATCCGGATCATGTATCACTTAGATGACTAGAGGGATGTCTATCTAAGTGGGAGTTCATTAAATAATCAGATGAACTTAATTATCATGAACATAGTCAAAAGGTCTTTGCAAATTATGTCGTAGCTTACGCTTTGGTTCTACCGTTTAAGATATGTTCCTAGAGAAAATTTAGTTAAAAGTTGATAGTAGAAATTATGCGGACTGGGTCCGTAAACTGAGGATTATCCTCATTGCTGCGCATAAGGCTTATGTCCTTAATGCACCGCTCGGTGTGTGAACCTCGAGCGTCGTCTGTGGATGTTGCGAACATCTGACATACACGTTTTGATGACTACGTGATAGTTCAGTGCGTAATGCTAACGATTTAGAATTGAGGCGCCAAAGACGTTTTTGAAACGTCGCAGAACATATGAGATGTTCCAAAGACTGAAATTGGGATTTCAGACTAGTGCCCACGTCAAGAGGTATGAGACCTCTGACAAGTTTCTTAAGCCTGCAAACTAAGGGAGAAAAGCTCAATCGTTGAGAATGTGCTCAGATTGTCTGAGTACTACAATCGCTTGAATCGAGTGGGAGTTAATCTTCCAGATGAGATAGTGATGGTTCTCCATAGTCACTGCCACCAAGCTATTAGAGCTTCGTGATGAACTATAACATATCAGGGATAGACATGATGATCCTTGAGCAACTCACGACGTTTGACACCGCGAAAGTAGAAATCAAGTAGGAGCATCAATTGTTGATGGTTAGTAAAACCACTAGTTTCAAGAAGGGCAAGGGAAAGAAGGGATACTTCATGAAACGGCAAATCAGTTGCTGCTCTAGTGAAGAAACCCAAGGTTGAACCCAAACCCGAGACTAAGTGCTTCTGTAATGAGGGGAACGGTCACTGAAGCAGAACTACCCTAGATACTTGGTAGATGAGAAGGCAGGCAAGGTCGACAGAAGTATATTGGACATACATTATATTAATGTGTACTTTACTAGTACTCCTAGTAGCACCAGGGTATTAGATACCGGTTCGGTTGCTAAGTGTTGGTAACTCGAAATAAAAGGCTACGGAATAAACGGAGACTAGCTAAAGGTGAGATGACGATATGTGTTGGAAGTGTTTCCAAGGTTGATGTGATCAAGCATCGCATGCTCCCTCTACCATCGAGATTGGTGTTAAACCTAAATAATTGTTATTTGGTGTTTGCGTTGAGCATAGACATGATTGGATTATGTTTATCGCAATACGGTTATTCATTTAAGGAGAATAATGGTTACTCTGTCTATTTGAATAATACCTTCAATGGTCTTGCACCTAAAATGAATGGTTTATTGAATCTCGATCGTAGTGATACACATGTTCATGCCAAAAGATATAAGATAGTAATGATAGTACCACATACTTGTGGCACTGCCATTTGAGTCATATTGGTATAAAACGCATGAAGAAGCTCCATGTTGATGGATCTTTGGACTCACTCGTTTTTGAAAAGATTGAGACATGCGAACCATGTCTATTGGTAGATATGCATGAAGAAACTCCATACAGATGGATCGTTTGGACTCACTTGATTTTGAATCACTTGAGACATGCAAATCATAACACATGGGCAAGATGACTGAAAGGCCTCGTTTTCAGTAAGATGGAACAAGAGAGCAACTTGTTGGAAGTAATACATTTGATGTGTGCAATCCAATGAGTGCTGAGGCACGCAGTGGATATCGTTATGTTCTTACTTCACAGATGATTTGAGTAGATGCTGAGTATATTTACTTGATGAAACACAAGTCTGAATTATTGAAAGGTTCAAGTAATTTCAGAGTGAAGTTGAAGATCGTCGTGACAAGAGGATAAAATGTCTATGATATGATCATAGAGATGAATATCTGAGTTACGAGTTTGGCACACAATTAAGACATTGTGGAAATTGTTTCACAACTAATACCGCCTGGAACACCATAGTGTGATGGTGTGTCCGAACATCATAACTGCACCCTATTGGATATGGTGCATACCATGATGTCTCTTATCGAATTACCACTATCGTTTATGGGTTAGGCATTAGAGACAACCGCATTCACTTTAAATAGGGCACCACGCAATTCCGTTGAGAGGACACCGTATGAACTACGGTTTGGAGAAACCTAAGTTGTCGTTTCTTAAAAGTTTGTGGCTGCGACGCTTATGTGAAAAAGTTTCAGGCTGATAAGCTCGAACCCAAAGCGGATAAATGCATCTTCATAGAATACCCAAAACAGTTGGGTATACCTCCTATTTCAGATCCGGAAGCAAAAGTGATTGTTTCTAGAAACGGGTCCTTTCTCGAGGAAAAGTTTCTCTCGAAAGAATTGAGTGGGAGGATGGTGGAGACTTGATGAGGTTATTGAACCGTCACTTCAACTAGTGTGTGTAGCAGGGCACAGGAAGTTGTTCCTGTGGCACCTACAGCAATTGAAGTGGAAGCTTATGATAGTGATCATGAAACTTCGGATCAAGTCACTACCAAACCTCGTAGGTCGACAAGGATGCGTACTACTTCAGAGTGGTACGTAATCCTGTCTTGGAAGTCATGTTGCTAGACAACAATGAACCTACGAGCTATGGAGAAGCGATGGTGGGCCCGGATTCCGACGAATGGCTCGAGGCCATAAAATCCGAGAGAGGATCCATGTATAAAACCAAAGTATAGACTTTGGAAGAACTACTTGATGGTCGTAAGGCTGTTGGGTGCAGATGGATTTTAAAAGGAAGACGGACAATGATGGTAAGTGTCACCATTAAGAAAGCTCGACTTGTCGTTAAGATGTTTTCCGACAAGTTCAAGGAGTTGACTACGATGAGACTTTCTCACTCGTAGCGATGCTAAGAGTCTGTTGGAATTATATTAGCAGTTACTGCATTATTTATGAAATCTTGCAGATAGGATGTCAAAACATTGTTTCCTCGACGATTTTCTTGAGGAAAGGTTGTATGTGATACAACCAGAAGGTTTTGTCAATCCTGAAATATGCTAACAAGTATGCAAAGCTCCAGCAATCCTTCTAAGGACTGGAGTAAGCATCTCGGAGTTGGAATGTACGCTTTGATGAGATGATCAAAGATTTTGGGTTTATACAAAGTTTATGAGAAACTTGTATTTCCAAAGAAGTGAGTGGGAGCACTATAGATTTTTGATGAGTATATGTTGTTAACATATTGTTGATCAGAAATGATGTAGAATTTCTGGAAAGCATACAGGGTTATTTGAAAAGTGTTTTTCAATGGAAAACCTGGATTAAGCTACTTGAACATTGAGCATCAAGATCTATAAGGATAGATCAAAAATGCTTAATAGTACTTTCAAATGAATACATACCGTGACAAGATTTTGAAGGAGTTCAAAATAGATCAGCAAAGAAGGAGTTCTTGGCTGTGTTACAAGGTGTGAGTATTGAGTAAGACTCAAGACCTGACCACGGCAGAAGAGAGAGAAAGGACGAAGGTCGTCCCCTATGCTTTAGACGTAGGCTCTACAGTATGCTATGCTGTGTACCGCACCTGAAGTGTGCCTTGCCATGAATTAGTCAAGGGGTACAAGAGTGATCCAGGAATGGATCACATGACAGCGGTCGAACTTATCCTTAGTAACTAGTGGACTAAGGAATTTTCTCGATTATGGAGGTGGTAAAAGAGTTCGTCGTAAAGGTTACGTCGATGCAAACTTTGACACTAATCCGGATGACTCTGAGTAGTAAACCGGATTCGTATAGTAGAGCAGTTATTTGGAATAGCTCCAAGTAGCGCGTGGTAGCTGCATCTACAAGATGACATAGAGATTTGTAAAGCACACACGGATCTGAAAGGTTCAGACCCGTTGACTAATAACCTCTCTCACAAGCGAGATATGAACAAACCCCATGGGTGTTGGATTCATTACAATCACATAGTGATGTGAACTAGATTATTGACTCTAGTGCAAGTGGGAGACTGTTGGAAATATGCCCTAGAGGCAATAATAAAATGGTTATTATTATATTTCCTTGTTCATGATAATTGTCTATTGTTCATGCTATAATTGTATTAACTGGAAACCGTAATACATGTGTGAATACATAGACCACAACATGTCCCTAGTAAGCCTCTAGTTGACTAGCTCGTTGATCAATAGATGGTCATGGTTTCCTGACCATGGACATTGGATGTCATTGATAACGGGATCACATCATTAGGAGAATGATGTGATGGACAAGACCCAATCCTAAGCATAGCACAAGATCGTGTAGTTCGTTTGCTAAGAGCTTTTCTAATGTCAAGTATCGTTTCCTTAGACCATGAGATTGTGCAACTCCCGGATACGTAGGAATGCTTTGGGTGTACCAAACGTCACAACGTAACTGGGTCGCTATAAAGGTGCACTACAGGTATCTCTGAAAGTGTCTGTTGGGTTGGCACGAATCGAGACTGGGATTTGTCACTCCGTATGACGGAAAGGTATCTCTGGGCCCACTCGGTAATGCATCATCATAATGAGCTCAATGTGACTAATGAATTAGCCACGGGATCATGCGTTATGGAACGAGTAAAGAGACTTGCCGGTAACGAGATTGAACGAGGTATTGGGATACAGACGATCGAATCTCGGGCAAGTAACATACCGATAGACAAAGGGAATTGTATACGGGATTGATCGAATCCCCGACATCGTGGTTCATCCGATGAGATCATCGTGGAACATGTGGGAGCCAATATGGGTATCCAGATCCCGCTATTGGTTATTGGCCGGAGAGGTGTCTCGGTCATGTCTGCATGGTTCCCGAACCCGTAGGGTCTACACACTTAAGGTTCGGTGACGCTAGAGTTGTTATGGGAAATAGTATGTGGTTACCGAAGGTTGTTCGGAGTCCCGGATGAGATCCCGGACATGACGAGGAGCTCCGGAATGGTCCGGAGGTGAAGATCGTTATATTGGACGAAGGGTATTGGAGTCCGGAATTGTTCCGGGGGTACCAGGCTATGGCCAGCATGTCCGAAAGGGGTTTCGGAGGCCCCGGCAAGCGTTGGGGGGCCTTATGGGCCAAGGGGAAGGGGCAAACCAGCCCACTAAGGAGAGGTGGGGGCGCCACCCCTAGGGCAGCCGCCCCTCCCGGCTTGGGGGCAAGTTTCCTAGGGGGTGGGGGCGCCCAAACCCATCTAGGGTTTCCCCTGGCCGCCGCCTCCTCCTCTAGATCCATCTAGAGGGGCCGGCCCCCTCTCCCCTTCCCCCTATATATAGTGAGGGGGTGGGAGGGCAGCCGCACCCCCTGGCCTGGCGCAGCCCTCTCCTCCTCCAACTCCGCCTCCTCCTCCTCCGTAGTGCTTAGCGAAGCTCTGCCGGAGAACCACGAGCTCCATCGCCACCACGCCGTCGTGCTGCTGGAGTTCTCCCTCAACTTCTCCTCTCCCCTTGCTGGATCAAGAAGGAGGAGACGTCCCCGGGCTGTACGTGTGTTGAACGCAGAGGCGCCGTCCGTTCGGCGCTAGATCGGATCTTCCGCGATTTGAATCGCTGCGAGTACGACTCCATCAACCGCGTTCTTGTAACGCTTCCGCTTAGCAATCTTCAAGGGTATGAAGATGCACTCCCTCTCTCTCGTTGCTAGCATCTCCTAGATTGATCTTTGTGACACGTAGGAAAATTTTGAATTATCACTACGTTACCCAACAGTTCCATGCTATTATATTATGTGTTTTGGATGTTTATGGGCTTTACTATGCACTTTTATATTATTTTTGGGACTAACCTATTGACCCAGAGCCCAGTGCCAGTTCCTGTTTTTTCCCTTGTTTCAGTGTTTCAAAGAAAAGGAATATCAAACGGAGTCGAAACGGAATGAAACCTTCTGGAGAAGTTATTTTTGGAAGGAAAGCAACCTGATAGACTTGGAGTGCACGTCAGGAAAGAAACGAGGGAGCCACGAGGTAGGGGGGCGCGCCCACCCCTCTAGGGCGCGCCCTCCACCCTCGTGGCTCCCCTGACGTATTTCTTCCTCCTATATATACCCATATACCCTAAAACGATCGGAAAACAGAATAGATCTGGAGTTCCGCCGCCGCAAGCCTCTGTAGCAACCAAAAACCTCTCGGGAGCCCGTTCCGGCACCCTGCCGGAGGGGGGGAACCCTCACCGGTGGCCATCTTCATCATCCCGACGCTCTCCATGACGAGGAGGGAGTAGTTCACCCTCGGGGCTGAGGGTATGTACCAGTAGCTATGTGTTTGATCTCTCTCTCTCTCTCTCGTGTTCTTGATTTGGCACGATCTTGATGTATTGCGAGCTTTGCTATTATAGTTGGATCTTATGTTTCTTCTCCCCCTCTACTCTCTTGTAATGGATTGAGTTTTCCCTTTGAAGTTATCTTATCGGATTGAGTCTTTAATGATTTGAGAACACTTGATGTATGTCTTGCCGTGCTTATCTATGGTGACAATGGGATATCACGTGATCCACTTGATGTATGTTTTGGTGATCAACTTGCGGGTTCCGCCCATGAACCTATGCATAGGGGTTGGCACACGTTTTCGTCTTGATTCTCCGGTAGAAACTTTGGGGCACTCTTTGAGGTTCTATGTGTTGGTTGAATAGATGAATCTGAGATTGTGTGATGCATATCGTATAATCATACCCACGGATACTTGAGGTGACATTGGAGTATCTAGGTGACATTAGGGTTTTGGTTGATTCGTGTCTTAAGGTGTTATTCTAGTACGATAATACATCTTAAGTTGATCACCAAAACATACATCAAGTGGATCACGTGATATCCCATTGTCACCATAGATAAGCACATGCAAGACATACATCAAGTGTTCTCAAATCCTTAAAGACTCAATCCGATAAGATAACTTCAAAAGGGAAAACTCAATCCATTACAAGAGAGTAGAGAGGGAGAAACATCATAAGATCCAAGTATAATAGCAAAGCTCGCGATACATCTAGATCGTACCACCTCAAGAACACGAGAGAGAGAGAGAGAGAGAGAGAGAGAGAGAGATATCAAACACATAGCTACTGGTACATACCCTCAGCCCCAAGGGTGAACTACTCCCTCCTCGTCATGGAGAGCGCCGGGATGATGAAGATGGCCACCGGTGAGGGTTCCCCCCCTCTGGCAGGGTGCCAGAACAGGGTCCCGATTGGTTTTTGGTGGCTATAGAGGCTTGCGGCGGCGGAACTCCCGATCTATTCTGTCCCCCGATGTTTTTAGGGTATATGGATATATATATAGGCGAAAGAAGTCGGCCAGGGGAGCCACGAGGGGCCCACGAGGGTGGGGGGCGCGCCCAGGGGGGTAGGGCTCGCCTCCCTGCCTCGTAGCTTCCTCGAAGCTTCCCTGACGTCTACTCCAAGTCTCCTGGATTGCTTCCGTTTCAAAAATAACTCTCCCGAAGGTTTCATTCCGTTTGGACTCCGTTTGATATTCCTTTTCTTCGAAAAACTGAAATAGGCAAGAAAACAACAATTTGGGTTGGGCCTCCGGTTAATAGGTTAGTCCCAAAAAATAATATAAAAGTGTTTAATAAAGCCCATTAAACATCCAAAACAGATAATATAATAGCATGAATACTTCATAAATTATAGATACGTTGGAGACGTATCAATAATCTTTGGAAAGGGTCCTGGCGGACTATCTGTTCCGAATGACGCTGAGGGACGCGCACCCATGTGGAAGAAGAAATCTATATTTTGGGACCTACCCTATTGGAAAGACCTAGAGGCCCGCTCTTCAATCGACGTGATGCACGTGACGAAGAACCTTTGCGTGAACCTGCTAGGCTTCTTGGGCTTGTATGGGAAGACAAAAGATACACCGGAGGCACGGGAGGACCTGCAATGTTGGCACGATAAAGAAGGCATGCCTCCAAAGCAGTATGAAGGTCCTGCCAGCTACGCTCTTGCCAAAGAAGAGAAGGAAATCTTCTTTGAATGCCTGCTCAGTATGAAGGTCCCGTCTGGATTCTCGTCGAATATAAAGGGAATAATAAATATGCCAGAGAAAAAGTTCCAGAACCTAAAGTCTCATGACTGTCACGTGATTATTACGCAACTGCTTCCGGTTGCCTGAGGGGGCTTCTAGCGGAAAACATTCGATTAGCCATTGTGAAGCTATGTGCATTCCTCAATGCAATCTCTCAGAAGGTGATCGATCCAGAAATCCTACCAAGGTTAAGGAGTGATGTGGCGCAATGTCTTGTTAGTTTCGAGCTGGTGTTCCCACCATCCTTCTTCAATATCATGACACACGTCCTAGTTCATCTAGTCGACGAGGTTGTCGTTCTAGGCCCCGTATTTCTACACAATATGTTCCCCTTTGAGAGTTTCATGGGAGTCCTAAAGAAATATGTCCGTAACCGCGCCATTTTGTTAAATCCCTTGTTTGACATTCATGAGAGAGGCGGTCCGGACGTCGGACATTCATCAGAGAACTCCGGTAACTCTTCAACATGAGGGGGACGTCGATCAACCCCCTCTAGCCCAACCAAAATAAGGAAAAAGAAGAAAAGAGGAAGAAGGAAGAAGGAAGAAGAAGAAAAAGAAGCATACATCATCTTTGCAATGATTTTCATAGCATTTTGTCTTTTTCATAGCATTTTGTGTGATTTTCTTTTGAGCAACATGCCTACTTAATTATCTTTCTGCCATGTCCAGTAAATTCCACTAAGTCCATGGTACCCAAGAAGAGGCCGACTGCAAGAGCTTTTCACCGTGCTCAAGAGCGATGGGAGGAGACTGTCAGCAAGTTCTGCAAGGGAGATGTAGAGAAAAGGGCGGACGTAGAGGAGATCTGCAATAGGTGTCACAGCTTGCAGATGTGCATCGACCATGCTAGGGGCCTCATCGCCGTGGCTACGGATGATGAGAAGAAGACGATGTTCCCCGGCGGCCGTGGAATTCCTCATGTCGCTGTTTTCCTTTGGGCTATGAATGAAGCGGAGAACTCACCAGATCCGCGTCAGCGTGCTAGGTGGTACGAGTACCGCTCCCGCCGTCGCGCCCCTCCAGCTCCAGTGGAAGGTCTCGTCGGCGTCGTGGTCGCTGTACCAGCTGCAGTGGAGCAGGTGATTGTCCACTCTGACAACGAGGGAGAGAGCAGTGAAGATGAGGAGCAGGAGGAGGAGGGGCATGAGTAGGAGGAGGATGAGGAGGAGGAAGAGTCCGGCGAGGGGGGGGGGAGGAGCCAGGTGCGGACGTGGTGGTGGAGGTGGAGGACGACAGCGAGCAGGAGAAGATGGTGGTGGAGGTGGAGGACGACAGCGAGGGGGAGGGGTGGCGCAACAGCTACAGCTGCCTGCCAACGGTGACCTATACATGGTGGCGCCGGGGATCCCGCAGCTCGGCGACAGTAGGATGCCAATCGAGGCGGAGACCTATGTCCGCGTTGGCATTCGCCACTCTGACCGCATCAAGAAGATGAAGGAGATGCAGAAATGAAGAAATGCAGAGTGTCGGTTAGTTAAGTGTCAGTGTTTAAATTGAGTATGCTTTTGCAGACAATGTTTAA
The DNA here is from genome assembly GCF_018294505.1 of Triticum aestivum. Taxonomy (NCBI): domain Eukaryota; kingdom Viridiplantae; phylum Streptophyta; class Magnoliopsida; order Poales; family Poaceae; genus Triticum; species Triticum aestivum. The sequence continues at coordinate 476,694,640 of NC_057796.1, forward strand.
GTTAAGTTATGTACTGAAGAACTGCATGTGATGTACTGAAGCAATGCTTGCCTTTTGCAGTCTGTTAAGTTAACTCAGATGGTTTGCCTCTTGCTGTTATGCAATGAGATGTTTAAGCAGAAATGTTTTCCTCTCTGTTGCATTCCACAAAATTATAGTAGCAGAAGAGAGGACACTTCTCTCTATACATATAGTAGCTAGTGTCGACCAAGCACGGAGATAAGAGAGGTCACAAAATTAGCTAGCTAACACAATATATGAAACCCCTAATTAAATTAACCCTCCAAAACCCCCAAACCCTCCCCCTTTAAAAAAAATCCAGCTCCTGAGCTGCTGACGCGTGGATGCTCTTTGGTCCCGGTTGGTGTTACCAACCGGGACTAAAGGCCCTCCTGTCTGGGCTCGCCGCAGCGGTCACGTGGAGCCACACCTGTCCCGGTTCGTAAGCGAACCGAGACTAAAGGTCATGGACTTTAGTCCCGGTTCCAGAACCGGGACAAATGGGCCTCTGGAACCGGAACAAATGGGTCTTTTTCTACTGGTGCACCTCTTGGCGTGCATTCCAATCTTCTTCCAGCGATATACTGGAGTATCTCCACCCCTGTCGGTGGAGCCATTCTCATGCACTCCGAAGGACAAATTATGGTTGAACCGTAGTTTCCATTTCTCGAACTGCGGTTCCCATTTCGATTCAGAATGTTGTGAGGTGGCGAACCAACCTGTGGTTGGATGGTTAGAGGGACAGTGGTATCCCCAGTCGACCAGGTTTCAAGTCCTGGTGTTCACATTATTCCTGAATTTATTTTAGGATTTCCGGCGATGCGCTTTCAGTGGGAGGCGTCTGTATTGATGTTTAAAAAAAGAGAATGTTGCGAGGTGATTGGTACACAATTATGTCCATGTTGAATTGTTGGATGATTTTTAGAGGCCATTCCTAATAACAACCTAAAGCGGGGTACATAATGGCACGGAGTTTGTACGTCCTCATTTCGGCAGCATGTCTCTTTCTCACAAAGGAGGCACCACTTCTCGATCGATGATTAATTAGTTAACTAGTACTCCACGATAAACACAAAGGCCATCACATCAAGGCATGATTGCACGAGATCGCTCCCCTGATCCAATGTGATACCCACCAACCATATATGTCGATGTGGATCCCTCTTGGCACCAACGTGCGCTGCATTTTCGGTAGTAGTATTCTATCAAACACACAACTGGACGCTGGACTTTTTCTCTTTCTTTTGAGACAGCTAGGCGGTTCATTTCTCAGTTTTGTGCCAGAGAAGAAAAACAAATCTTTTGATACTAGATAAAATTGTCCGTGTGTTGCATTTGGGTTATTTAAAAGTAAGATGTGCGACAGTTAAAGCATTTTTTAAGGGGAATCCCATACAAAATCAACAGTACCGAAAAGGAGGTGGAGTGAGGAAGGAGAGGGCAAACGGAAGAAAGTAACATAAGGGGAAATTACATATACTTCAAATAGGAGAGATTTTTTTTTGTGCATCTACATAGGAGAGATTTGACAGAAGACAAACAATTCATCATCTGCGTGGATGTAAACATTCTCAAAGTTAGCAAGGCTTTGCTCCCAACACAACGATAGAGAATGCAGGAGGAAAAAGACTTCGACACTCTAAGAATTTCGATGCATTTCTTAATTTCTATACGAGCGTTTTGGTATGTGTTTTTTCTCCTCATTGTTTACATTGCTTACCACATGTGTTATGTGGTTTTTGTAGGTGTTTATGCTACATATGCCTTTGGCCTTTAGCAAAAAAAAATACCTCTGTAAGCAAATATAAGACGTTTTATATTTAGTAAGATTTGTTAACACAATTATGGACATCGATTGATATACGGAGTATATGTATCGACCCACGAGTAGTCGTCGCTCAGAAAAATATACAGACGAGACAGGGAGATGTCGTAAGATAAGCACAAGTTGGGCCCACCACCTCTTCGTCCAGCTCAGCAGACCCCGGACCCGCCCGAGTGGCCGCCAAGTGGGCCCGCCCCAGAGCACGACCGGCGAGACAACCCACGTCTCTCTCCTCTTCCCCATTTCAACGGGAGGCGCAGCGCAGGGTCGCATCATCGTCTTCCTCCGATCTTCTCCCCCTCTTCTTCCTCCATCCCTCTCTCGCTCACCCATCCGGCGAGGCCGCGACCGACACGAGGAGAGCGCGCGAGGAGGGCGAGGCGCCATGAACGGCGGCAGCAGCGGCAGGGCCGGGGGAGGCGGAGGGGGAGGGTACGAGAGCGGGAGCGACCATGACACGCGGAAGCAGCCGCTGCTGGTGAACACGGGGAGCTGGTACCGGATGGGGTCGCGCCAGTCCAGCCTCACGGCGGGGACCTCCTCCATGGCCATCATGCGGGAGTCCCACGTCTCGGCCTTCCTCTGCACCATGATCGTCGCGCTCGGCCCCATCCAGTTCGGCTTCACCGGCGGCTTCTCCTCCCCCACCCAGGCCGCCATCATCCGCGACCTCAACCTCTCCATCTCCGAGGTGCGCCGTTTGTTCTCCGTTCATTCATTGCCCCTCTGTCTGGCTTGGCTCGGTATCTTGGATTCTTGGTACTAATTGACGCTCCCCGCGCGCGCTGCAGTTCTCGGTGTTCGGCTCGCTCTCCAACGTCGGCGCCATGGTCGGGGCCATCGCCAGCGGCCAGATGGCCGAGCACATTGGCCGGAAAGGGGTGAGATTTTTCTTTCTTTCTTTCTTTCTTTGACCTGCTTGGTCACTCCTCTATGCGGTTGCTGTTAGCTGTCAGTAGTATATCGTTGCCAGATGGATCAGTTTGCTGCTGCTTGTGGCCTGAAAGTTCAGAAGGGTCAACGTCAATGCTTGGTGGATTGATGCCCCCCTACAACCAATAGCAATGCAATCTTTTGGTTAATTCAAATCAAATCATATAAAGTGGGTGTGATTTTGTACTCTATCAAATGCTGATCATTTCATTTCGGTGACTTGAAATTATGCGCTCCAGAATCGCTGCCTTGCTGGCTTAATCTGCTACATTGGGGGTTTGACCTTATCATGTCCATGAGTCAGCACTTGATTCTGTATCTGTTTGGTATTCAAGGAATTGAAATGAACCAAATGTGGGGGGTGGAGCATTACTGATGTGCCAAACTTCTGAATTTTGGGCGTATCTTCGCAATGTTTCAGTAGCTAACTGAGCTAATGCTCTTCTCTTTACCTCTAACAAGCTTGCTCATGCATTTTACAGTCACTGATGATTGCTGCTATTCCTAACATCATCGGCTGGCTTGCCATCTCCTTCGCAAAAGTATGACAGTACATTTCTTTTTTCAAAGACTTAGTTTCACCATTTGCTGCTTCAGAACCTGTTGCTAGCCGGCGTTTTTTTACAGGACACTTCTTTTCTGTATATGGGACGATTGCTTGAAGGATTTGGGGTCGGTGTCATATCCTACACGGTTAGTATAAGAACACTTTGTGCTTGCTTTTTTTCTTTTCTTTTTTTTTTGCATTGAAGATCTATGTTTCCATATGTCTATCTAGTTAAGTTATTCAGAAAAAAAAAGGATCAACAGGGTGTCAGTAGTATGGGACAAAATGGATCATCGTCAGTATGATGTTTATTTGTTGTTAGAAGAATCTTGGACTAGTTACAAGACATAGTCCTGATCTGTTATTAACAGGTGCCAGTATACATAGCAGAGATTTCTCCTCAGAACATGAGAGGCGCCCTAGGCTCTGTGAACCAGGTCTGCTTATCCTCACAAGCAACTTGTCCTTTTCGTCAGACCAAGACTTCAGTTTATTTTTTTGTTGGACTCATTATGCAATTGTTTGCTCCGCAGTTGTCGGTAACGATTGGTATCGTGTTGGCCTATATTCTCGGCATGTTTGTTCCTTGGAGGATGCTTGCAGTGATAGGTAAAATGACTTGATGCTGACGCAGTACTGAACTTTGTTGTTTCCACTGTCAGTTTTCACTTAACCTCTGACATTTCAGTTCACAAGTTCAGTAAGAGTAAAATCCTGAGAAATCCTAAGCAAAAAATTTGATTTCACCTTTTAAAAGAAAATTTACTTGTGTTAGTAACATTAAACAATGCTGATTTCGCTAGTTCTTTATGGACTCAGAGCGAGTTTCAAAGCCTCTGACTGTTTCTGATTCAAATCTCTGGGATGACATTCCTCCAGGAATCTTGCCATGCACAATATTGATACCTGGCCTATTCTTCATTCCCGAATCCCCAAGATGGCTGGTTTGTATACCTAAATGTTGATACAAAGTGCTGCATCATTCTGATTTTTATTATTAACCACTTTTTTGCATCAATCTTTAGGCAAAGATGAACAAGATGGAGGACTTTGAAACCTCGCTACAAGTTTTGAGGGGATTTGAGACTGACATCACCTCAGAAGTGAATGATATAAAGGCAAGCACCTGCCCTTTTCCTTCTGGACTGACTAACTGCAAAAATCTATGTGCAGTACTTTTAGCTTAGGCACCAATGTTAATATTTGCGAACATTATGCAGAGAGCAGTAACATCAGCAAACAAAAGGGCGGCGATCCGTTTCCAAGAGTTAAACCAAAAGAAGTTCCGCATGCCCCTGATTGTAACCTCCTTACCTTGCCGGTTTGTATTTCATACCAAAATTCATAATGCATCCTGTAATAATGGTGATTGTGGTACAATTTGGCAGCTAGGAATCGGCCTGCTTGTTCTACAACAGCTAAGCGGAATCAACGCTATACTGTTCTATGCAAGTAGTATCTTCAAAGCTGCAGGCAAGTTGAACAATTTGTTAGACTGTTTTTTCAGAGTTACATTATAGCCAATTTTAGCTGCTAGATTTAACATGAAAAGCTCTTCAGGTATTACAAACAGTGACTTGGCCACATCTGGACTTGGAGGTATTCAGGTGTGTAACTCGACAGATTTTTTCTTGTCTCTTACTCCCTCCGTTCCGATTTACTCGTCGTGGTTTTAGTTCAAATTTGAACTAAAACCACGACAAGTAAATCGGAACGGAGGGAGTAGTACTGTACTTTACATTATGCTGCTGACAGCATTTGTCATCAGGTTCTTGCCACTCTAGTTACAACCTGGTTACTAGACAGGGCTGGCCGGCGCATCCTACTCATTGTAACTTCCTCCTCCCTGTGAAACTAATTTGTTACTGTAGCTGTCTGTAACTATAATCTAGCTCTCACTTCAACTACCAGATATCTTCTGCTGGGATGACTATAAGCCTTCTTGCGGTTGCCGTCATATTTTTTATCAAGGTATGTTCAGGTTTCTGTACTACAGGGTAACACAATAAATCACAGGGCCTCTACTGTCAATCTGCTGAACATTTTCTCATATTATCACGGTTTATTTTTTCCAGGACACTGTTTCACAAGACTCTCACTTGTATTACATATTGAGCATGGTCTCCTTGCTTGCTATTGTGGTACGTTCATCCGTCAGTTAAATTGTTTGGTCTGAAAAATCACATCGCAAATTCACAAGCTGTGCCTGAAATACTGCTAACTTGACACTTCATTCAGGCTTATGTTATCGCCTTCTCCTTTGGTATGGGCGCCATTCCATGGGTCATAATGTCCGAGGTACAGTGAACCTGCACACTGTATATAGCACCATAGCTCATCAAATGGTTTTGCCATGTCACCGGAGCATTCGCATAACCATACTTTGTGGACTGATTATGTCTGTAGATCCTCCCGGTCAGCATCAAGAGTCTGGCGGGGAGCTTTGCGACGCTCGCCAACTGGCTGACTTCATTTGGGATAACAATGACAGCAAACTTGCTGCTCAGCTGGAGTGCTGGAGGTTCATATTCTTACATGCTTTTCCCTCTTCTTTGAGAGTAGGATTATGTTATGAGCCCATGAACCTGACGAAAGTTATTTCTTTTTACAATGATCACAACAGGTACATTTGTGTCCTACATGCTCGTGAGCGCCTTCACGCTCGTGTTCGTCATCCTCTGGGTGCCGGAGACCAAGGGAAGAACGCTGGAGGAGATACAGTGGTCGTTCCGCTGAGCCCCGTAGTAATTCTTCCTGAATGGCATTGCATTGCAAGTTGGGCAATGTTTTTCTTTTGTGCAAGTCCAAGACGATTCTTCCTCGATGAAGGCCAAGCATTTTTTTTCCTGTCCATATCCATACAACGTTGTGTATATTCTTGTACAACATTGTTTCAGGCTTTGAGTTGGCTTGGTAAAGGGGGGCGGTGTAGTGACTCTCAACAGATTATACTTCGGTTTTGTGTTTCCTGTAGCGTCTCAAAAATAAAATGTAAGCGAGAATACTACTGAGATGGGTAAAAGAAACAGGAGACACATTCTTCTTGTGACATTTCCATCAGTGTGGTTGTAAGGCATTCTGACTTGGTTTTCAGATCGAGGGCATTGGAGATTGAAGACAGATGACGAAAGTTGATAAGATGCTGGCGCCGGGGGCGTGTGGGACAGCAGACGGCAGGACGGGGAGCAGGCGAGCAGCCGCGACGTGCCTTTTTGGTGCCGGTGGAAGGGAGTCAGCGACGACGGACGGACCAATGGAGCTGGATGGAGGGAAGTTCCCTCAGGGAAGGCAGCGACGACCAATGGGCCGAGGGTGCCATACTAAGGGCCAGTTCTTTTGAGCTGTGCTGTGAAAATAAGCTCATGTGGAAATAAGCTCAAGATAAGCTGCTGTGGAAATAAGCTCCAGATAATAAGCTAGCCAGTTCTTTTCAGTGCCAGTTTTTTCAGCTTCTGTGATATGATCAGTGAAAAGTCTGTAATACCCTTGGACTATACTATTGTTCAGATCAAACGATATTGCGCTATATTTTTTTTATCATTGTTGCCCATATGAACATAAATTTGACTGTAAAACACCACAACATGTTATAATCAAACGTAAGGAAGATCATTTTGTCGCATACGAATGCCATACATGCATCACTGTCTCATGTAGTACGAGTTCTTGAGAATAAGTACTGAATAAAAAAGATCTATAAATTATTACATGGTTATCCCAACAAAAGCGTACACCCTAGAGCTAACCATCAAGGGAAAACACTTGTAGCAATCGCATCACGGATGGAACCCATAGTACCATCATCAATGGGTGCATGGTGATGAGAAAAGCTCTCTTCATGAGCATAAGATCCACTCTCAACCATGTCAAAATGTTGATCACTTAGTTTGCTCTCACGAATGAAGTTATGAAGACACGCGCATGCAGTAATGATCTTTGTTTGCGTAGCAGGTTTGTACCGTGTGATGCCGAGGAGGATTCTCCATTTCATCTTTAGAACACCGAACGATCGTTCGATGACGTTCCGTAGTGATGAATGTATATGATTGAAGGTCTCATATCTTCCTCGCGGCGGTACTTGTTGGAAATCTGGTACATGGTAGCGTTGTCCTTTGTATGGTGCTAGATATCCAACTTTGTTTGGATATCCAGAGTCAACAAGATAATATTTTCCTGCATTGATAATAAAGATGGCCAAAACTAATTAGTTCACGCAAAACATTAGAGGAGAAGAATGCATGTACATACCGTCCGGAGGGTGTGGAAAATAGGAATATTCAGCTTGTGCATCATTGAGTACACGTGTGTCATGAACAGATCCAGGCCATCCAGCAACAACAAATGTAAATCTCATATCAAAATCGCAAATTGCCATGACATTCTGAGTTGTCGAACCTTTCCTGTTGCGATACTTGGGTTGCTCACTTGCAGGCACAACACATTCAATGTGTGTTCCATCTATTGCCCCAATGGCATCCTTGAAGTGAGGCCAAAATCTTGTTTTTTTAAGCGAGTCATGAACTTGGGTGAAAGATCGATCTTTCGGTTGAATGTAATCTCCGGCCATACGGTAGACACAGAACAAGACCTCCTTAAATTTTTTGTTGATGGTAGACCGACTGTGTTCAAATCGATCGGCGACATTGTCGGTGGTCTGGCGTGACCCCAAAGTCCACAAGAACTGTGCTAATGCCTCCTTGCTTGTCATGTTGCAGGTTGACTTTAAACCATACTTTTCAACTAAAATGTCATGTAGTGAGTAGAACACAGACCTTCGCATCCTGAACATAGAGTAGAATATTTGTGGTTGCTTCTCCTTCTCTTCCACCCACTGCAATCCTGTCATCATTGGTGCTCCCCTAGGTCCATATGGCAGTCTTTCTTTGTTTAGAAGATAATATGCCATTGCAACAACGAAAAATCAAGTTCCTCCTCCTCATCCTCCTGAACAGAGATGTCCATCTGTGATATAGAAATAGAAATATCATAAACATTTGTCCACAAGACAACAAATCACAGCTCCATCAGTACAAATTGGTTCACAGGAATACAATTAAGTTCACAACAAAGATTTATAGCAAGTAGATTCACAACAGTACAAATTAGTTCAAATCAATACACATGAGTTGACAACAAAGCAAATAAGTTCACAACACTACAAATGAGTTCCCAACAAAGCAAATAAGTTCTAATTTTTTTCATAAATGTTTCCCATGCCCTGTTGATCCATTCAAGCCTCACAGTTGAATCTTCCTCCTTTAGTGCACTGAAGACATCACGATGTTCCTTCTTCGTAAAGAGTTCTAGAGCATGAAAATACACTTCACTTCCAGGTTTACCTCCATCATTCACCACCATGTCCTTCATCTCCTTAATCTCATATCTCACAGGATCCTCCTTCATTTCAGATGTCGCCGAATTGCGGCTAGTCTCCCTCTTTTCCCAAAGGTCAGCAATACGCTTAAATTGCATTCTATCATCACTATCTTTTGCAATCTTTTGCACCATCGCAGGACTAGGTGAATAAGGACATGATCTCTTCTTTCGACCTTTAGCTTTGTTAGGTGTCACAAAAGTAGCATCTATTTCACATCCTGAACCAGCCACATCATCATCATCAATGTGAATTTGAGATGCATCAACTTGAGACGAGGGAGGTGCCGCCCTCGCGTACTCATTTGTCACACTAATATCATCAAATATAGCAATCAGTTTGATCTCATCCTCTAGTGGAGCAAATCGAAACTTGGCGGCAAGTTCATTTCTCTGGAAAAAAAAGCATATCAAAAATTAGTGCAAGAATTGGTAGACAAAGAAAAGTAAAAACAAATGGAATTGATATGACGATATGTATACATGTATCTCATTTGCCCACCATTCATCACTAGCCGCAATGGTCTTGGTAACAGGATCAAACCCAATGCCTGATGCCTTTTGGGTTAATGTCTTCCAAACAACATACTCTTTTTTCAGCACATCCCACTTATTCTTGAATTGCTTTTTGGTATATTCTCTCCTCGTGCGCTCAAAAAACTTTCTGACCACATTTTCATATCCAAGTGGTGACAATGTTCCTTCTTTGCCACGGTTATTGGCATTCACTTCTTCCACACAAATATCAATGAAAGTTCTAAGACCCACATTATCCCATTGTGCTTTCATCTATTTTTCATCATGTCAATAAAAAAGAATTGGAAGAATTAATAACAATATCTAGAATGCTTTTATGGTAGAAGTAGCTCGTTTAGATCAACATGAAATCATCACACTTCAGCAGTAGTACAATCAAGATGAAATCATCATCCTTCAGCAGTAGCTTACAACTAATATACATGAATTTTTTTACAAAAAAATTCACAGGAGCTGCTCACCTTGGTGGCTCACGGCCAGGAGGAGGGCAGGGGGAAAGGGGGTCGCCGACCGCCGGAGATGGGCGCCGTTTGCCGGAGAGGGGCCCTGGGCAGACCTGGCCAGGCGCTGCTCCTGGACAAAGGGGACGGAGGGGATGCGGCCGAGGGAGGGGTCGCGCCCGTGGGAGTTGGGGGGTGGAAGATGCAGCCCTATCCACATGCCATCTCGCTGGCCTCGTCGTGGTCCAGAGGATTGGAGGACCGGCGGCGACGGCGGCGGCGGTGATGGGAGGAACCCTAGGCGGAGCGGAGAACAGAGCAGGAGGAGTCGAGCGGGGGGAGGGAGGGGATCGAGCGCTGCTGTCTTTTGCGACCGGTGGTTCTGTGCGGGACTGGGGGTGGCAATATTGATGTAATAAGATCAAACTAAAGGGGCACGTCCCTATACCCTTTCGTTTTTAAGTCAGAAGCTGCGGGAAGCTGCCGGAAGCCACCCGACCCCAGCTTTTTCTCATTGTGAAGGAGGAGGAGGTAGAAATAAGCTGAGCTGGCTTCTCTAAAATGAGTTCTTTTCAGCTTATAGCTTTTTTTGACAATAAGCTGAAATAAGCTGCAAAAAGAACTGGCCCTAAAAGTCCAACTTCTGGATGTTTTTTTTTCATTTCATACCATACTCTATACTATCTTTTCTTTTTAATTTCCACTGTCATTTTTTCAAATTAGCGAATATTTTTTTCTAAATCGTGCACATTTATTAGTCATCAAACTCAAAAATTGTACACTGAATAAAAAAACCTAAAATCTAAAAAGTGCATACGCACTTTTTTGATGAACCGAGCGGCCGGCTCCTGGCCACTTGCTTTCGTGCGTACGTAGTCCAAGTGTCACCTGGTCTGAATCATATAGAATTGTTTTGGACTGTTGCGCTCTCGTATAGTGGACCAAGGAATATAATTAGAAGGAAAGGTAGCCCGTGATGTCCATTCTCTCTCTCCGCGCATGTGACTGATTTAGCTACCTTTTACAATAATTCAAAAAGTCATAACTTTTTAACCGCGCGTCGGAATTCAAATCCGTTTTCACCGTTGGAACCCTCGCGACGAGATCTTCAAAACTAGATCCCACATGGGTATGTTTTGATGAATTTTTTTGACGCCAACTTTGATGCTATATGGTGCAACTTTAGTAGTGCGTTTACTGCATGGTGCAACTTTTTTGAAAACAAAATTTTAGAGCTGCATGATTCAACTTCCTATGTGGTTGCAACCTAGCAACCATGACAACCTGATTTGCAACTAGTCTACTGCTCTGGTCAACTACCTAGTAGTAGATGTGCAACCACGACAACTTTGATGTTTACCTACACACATTGATGTTTAGTTGGCAGGACACTAGTTGCTCAGTTGGCTTGTAATTTAGTCTAGTTGCACACACATTGATGTTTAGTCGGCAGGACACTAGTTGCACACACATATGCTCAGTTGACGCGGCAATATTGTCTAGTTGCACAGACATTGGTGTTTAGTTGGCAGGACTATTTGGCACACACATATGCTCAGTTGGCGCGGCAATCTAGTCTAGTTGCACACACATTGATGTTTAGTTGGCAGGACACTAGTTGCACTCATATGCTCAGTTGGTGCGGCAATGTAGTCTAGTTGCACACACATTGATGTTTAGTTGGCAGGACTATTGGCACACACATATGCTCAGTTGGCGCGACAATCTAGTCTAGTTGCACACACATTGATGTTTAGTTGGCAGGAAGACTAGTTCGTCAAAACATCCCATGCGGGATCTACTTTTGAAGAGCACGTCACGAGGGTTTCAATGGTGAAAACGGATCTGAATTTCAACATGTGGTTTAGAAGATATGTCTTTTATAATTTGGAAAACCAAAAAATAATGCACAAGGAGCAGACATGACGAACATTAATACAATGGCATGCAGGTATCCATCACGTGAGAAGAGACAACATATGATAGGGACTAGACGTGTTGCCTTTTTTGAACCAGGCGACAGGCGCTTACCTTTTTTACCCGGTCGCTCGCGAGCGCTAACGGGCCGCCGGCCGCCAGCTAGACGCATCCATAAAAAAATCATCAATTTTCTAAAGATGTTCATCAAATTCAACAAATGTTTGTGGAGTACAAATGTGTTTGTGGATACAATTCAAATATATCATTTTTTTTCTTGGAAATGTTCATGAATTTAAAAAATGTTCATCCAATTCAAAATTTATTCATCAAATACAAAATTTATTCATTTTTATATGAATTTGTAAACATTATTTTTGAACTGGAGAACATTTCATGAAATGCATGAATATGTTTTCCAAATTAGTGAACATTTTCTCGAATTTAGTAAGAAAATAAAATTTTGTGAACATTTTTTGAAATTTAATGAATATTTTTTTAAATCCATGAAACTTTATTAAATTCAGGAACAGTTTCAAAATATGAGGAATTTTCAAAATTTATGAACATTTTTTCAAAGTCATGAACATTTTTTTGAAAATCTCCAATTTGATTCAAAGAAGCAAAATAAGGAAAATAATAAATAAAAGAGAAAAATGGAAAAGGGGCGCCTTGCACACAGATGGGCCGCCCCAAAAAGGTGCACACGTGGGTGGGGGTGGGTGAGGGGGTGCACGTCTTAGCGCTTGGCATCGCGCTGATCGGGCAATAGGGGCTCCCCTCTTATAACATGAATGTCAGCAGCGTAGCCTAGGCCCCCCGTTGTCTAGGCCTCCTATAGTTAGGTTGCAGAAGGCCTACACATATGGTACAGACCACAGATAGGAATTTCCCACCCATTTCGGGCTATGGTTTCATTTGGCCACAATTTAGATCTTGATTTTTCGGTATTAAAACCCTACAAATGCATTTAATGCCCTGAATATAGTAGGCTGACCCCGAAAAAGACAGGACCTTGCATGTGTCATGTAATGGTGTGTGTTGAGTGTAGAAAAATATTCAAAACCAATAGAGGAAGGGACCCGACACTTCGTGTGCAAACCTGGCACTTTCTCGCCATGATTTCATGTGTTCGGGTCCTTTTGCTATATTTACTAATACACATAACAAATAAAGAAAAGAAGAGACAGTGAAAATAAGAAATAGAGTAATATGAAAGAAAGAGGTAATAGGAAAATAAAGAAGAAAGGGAAAATAGAAGAAAGAAAAGAAGTAAGGAAAAAAAAGTAGAAAGAAAAGAACAAAGATAGAAAAACACAAGAAAGGAAACAAAGGAAAGAAATACACTTAGTTGCAGAGATAAAAGCACACATGCTTATCTGGGAGTTTGTTCCTGAGAAGTTTACGAGCGAGCAAAATAAGGTAGCAGATCGTTTGGCATTATATAGTCGTGATGAACAGGCCACGGCTATGTGGCTTGGTCAATGACCTCCTTATATACAGCAATTACTGCCTCTGGATTGTAACCATGTCAATATGAAATAAAACTCCCTTTTCCTTGCAAAAAATACAATGAAAATAATAAACAAACCAAAAATAAAATAAAGAATTTTTTTGCCGTCGCGTGCCATTTCATGGGTTCTCAACAAAGCTTTAGGGCACAAAAAACAGAGTGCACGCGTTTACCGAGCTCCTAACAGCCAGCAATCGGCAAATTGCCCCCGTCATAAAGGCTTCATCAAATGCGGCCGCGAGGGGCACATGGCAAACTCTTTGCCGAGCACTGGTTGTTTGCCGAGTACTTTTTCCTCATTTTACCAAGTGCAGATGGTTTCTCGAGCATGTTTTTCATGGTTCTCTGCAAAGTATGCTCTTTGTCGTATGTTGCGCATTAATCGAGTGTTTTTCAAATGATACTAGGCAAAGGAGTAAATTGCAGAAAACCACCACTTTAAAAACTAGGTTTGCAGAAAACACTATGTTACATTTTTAACACCATGTTTAGCGTAATCTTTTGGCAAATAACACTGATCGGCGTATTAGGGTCGTTTGAGCGCGCTTATGACAGGTGGGGCTCACTCGTCAGGAGCTGACTTAGCAAAAAAATGCCACATAGGCGTGTTAACTCTTCCTCCTCTCTCTCCCCTCTCTTGAGCATTACGTCAAACAAGTCGTGTGCGCTCACAGCGACGGCAGCCTTCGCCGGAGTCCGGCGAGGCTGCTGAGCCACGAGCTCCAAAGTGCTGCAGATCCGCACCCCGTTGTCCTCCGTCGCCCCACAGCAATAGGTTTGCCGCACGCCGCCTCCGCTGCATCCGTCCGGGGACGACGCAGAGCCACCGCAGGACCAGGTTGACATGCGCCGCCGCTGCGTCCAGCTGCTTCTCCCCGTCCCACACAGTCCGTCGACCGCCTGGCCGCGCTGGCGGCGACCAGCGGTGGTACGAGCATGCTCACGGACACGCTGCTCATCCTGGCGGCGGTGCTCTGCTTCATGCTCCGCATGGTCGGGCTGGCCATGGTGGCCCAGTGCTCCCGCGTGTGCAATCCCTCCGCCTTCTTCATCGACGCGTCGGGGCAGTCGCGACGTCGTGCAAGGGGATCAAGAAGAAGGCGCTGCAGTCGCTGCCCACGGACGAGCGCATCCGGCGGAGTTCGCATGCGGCGAGGAGGTGCATGTGCTCCCGACCTCTCGTCCTGGGACAGATGACCCTCCCCTGACGCCGCCGCCTAGCACGCCCCCTCCTCACCGCGACGTCGGTTCGCGCCCCTGCCGTTTCTGCCCCGTCCGTGATCTCAGGCCGGTTGGAGGTACGAGCTTGTTCGATTGCTATTGTCCAGCGATTAGCTAAGCACCCACTGACCTCCACGATTTCTGGCGGCACACGGCACCCCATCTAGATCCCTAGGTACTAACTAGCAAGGCGTCCAAGATGAGATTCCTGCGGAGTTTCTTCTGTTCATGTCACCGAGATGCATTTGGACAGCCGGCATCGAGCCGCAGCCGACGCACACCGAGTATGCATTTCCGACGAGTCTGGTGCAGGGCGGGGACGATGGAGATGGATGTCTCCGGATCCAGCTGGGGGTACGACGGTGGCGGTGGGGGCAGCGCCGGGAGGCACGGCGCGAGGGCTGGGACGCGAGGGGCACGCTGGGGAAGAAGGGATGGCCGGCGCATTTGTTTTTTCAGAGGGAGAGGAAAGAGTAGACTAGTCAACACGCCTATGTGGCATTTTTTTGCCAAGTCAACTTCTGACAAGTGTGCCCCACCTGTCATAAACGCGCTCAAACGATCCTAATATACCGATCGGTGTTATTTGCCAAAAGATTACGCTAGACATGGTGTTTTCTGTCAAAAATATGTAACGTAGTGTTTTCTGTAAACCTAGCCTTCAAAATGATGGTTTCATGCAATTTACTCTAGGCAAAGTGATTTTTGCCGAGTATCCGTGGAAAAACACCAGGCAATGAAATTTTTGTGTAGTGACCCGGCAAACATCAGTATACATCAGTATAATAGGGACACACAGTTTTTCTGTACTACTTAATGGGTTGTGCCTTTCTCATCGCATGGTAAACTTTGCCTCCCTCCGTTCAGGAATAAGTGTACATTTGACATTTAATTTTTTTTACAAAAGAGTATACTTCTATCTTCCCAATGCATAAAATGCTTCTTTCTTATCACACGATAACAAAGACCCATAATATTCAGCACATGGTCTTTTCATTTTCTACATGCACTTAGCTCATTGGAGATGAGATAATTAAAGAGTGGAGAGATGGTGGCTTGCACCTTCTCAATGCATTTTTTACTCCACTTCATAATGGCCTGTTTGGTTTCAAATAAGTCACCAACTTATAAGTCGAAAAGTGAAAAAAGTGACTTATTTTGCCAAACAGACCCAACTTATAAGTCACCCCAACTTAAAAACTTATAAGTCACCCCCTTTTACGTGGGTTCCATCACCTTTACATAAAAAAACAAGGTGGGAAGGTGTAGTTAGGGACTTATAAGTCAGATGACAACCAAACAGGCGTGATTTATAAGTCACCGGTTTTAAGTCACCTGACTTATATAAGTCAGGTGACTTATTGGAACCAAACATGCCCTAATCTATCCTAACATTTCTGTATGTCCACGTATTCATGGACAGAAAGAATAGACATGTAGATTTCCACCACGGTCTTGAAGGAAATGCTTTATTTAAATGATATGATTGTGAAGGTGCGGCACTTGCATACATGAATGCATGCATATATCCCATTCATTGTAAAAGAAAGGTAAAATATATTCCACAAATAAAATCTTGACTCGTAGGATGGATCTTTAGTATCATGGATACAGTTCAATGATTGAACGAAGCCCCATCGTCGGTGTAATCTTGTAGTCAGTGAATCCGGCTTCAATGAAAATCTTGCTCCATTCGTGCTCCTCTCGCTCGACCCCGTCTGCGGCCATCATGAAGACGTCGAACAAAACCTCAGTCTCCTTGGAGGCGATGCCCTGCTGTGACCCTGCAGATCCAATCACTGTATCCACGATTATCACCTTTCCTCCCACGTTCCTCGCCGGGATGGCTTCTTTGCACCGTCGCAATATTTTGACGCAATCTTCGTGTTGCCAGTCATGCAAAACCCACTGAAAAGCAAAGATCGGTGCAGTCAATTGATCTGAAGCCACGTACGTAAGTTCATATTTGCTGCTAATCTGTCAGCGGCGAGGCCAGCCTAAAGTATCCGTGGGGTCAATGGTATTTTTGATTTTTTTCTTCAATATGAACAGTAAGTAAACAGTGTTTCTAGGCTTATTTTCAAAAAAACTGTGGGGTCAGTTGACCCCACAGCTACACACGTAGCTTCGGCGCTTATCTGTGTACCTTAAGAAGAACAGCGTCAGCTGGTGGGACGTTGTCAAACATATCACCGCCAACGAAGGTCAATTTGTCATCGGTAGGAGCCGTGGCGACCACGTGGGGGAGGTCCAGCACGGTGCACTTGACGTGTGGGAACGCTCTCGCGATGGCCGCAGCAGCGGCGCCATGGCCGCCACCGACGTCAACCAGTGAGCCCCTCACGGTTTCGAACACACTGCCGCACTCCCGGAGGAGGTTCTCCATAGTGAAGCGGCTGTCGGCGGCCATGGCAGCGTTGAACGCGGTGCCGTCCATTGCCGCAGCCTCCCACAGTGTGCAGCCGTGCGCCACCTCGAACAGCGACATGGCCGCCGCCCGCTCGTCGGTGAACCACTCGCGCATGCTGAAGAGCGTGGTCACGGGGTACGGGCTCACAAACGCGGACACCACGGGGGACAGGTGGGTGCGCCCGCCAGCTCTGTCGACGACGAGGAGGCGGGAGACACGGGTGAGCTTGTACACAGCGCCGGCATGATCACCGGTGACGGAGAAGACTCCGGAGGTGGTGAGCACGCGCATGAGGCGTCGGAGGTTGGAGAGCTTCGTGGGGTGGATCCCGGTTTCGGCGGCGAGGTCTGACAAGGTGGCGGCGCCTCCGAGGTGCTGGATGGCATCCGGGATGCATAGGTCTGTGGCGGCCTTGAGCGCCAGTGATTTGACGAAGGCGAAAGAGTGGTGGTAGAGCTCCACCTGAGCTTGGAGCAACTCATCGGTGCTCATGGCGAGCTCCTTTTGTTGCATGAGTGCCGACATGGTATGTATATGATGTCCTAGCTATCTAGCTATGTTCTCAATTTATAGACTGATATGAAGGTTTGGTAGTGCCAAGATTTCCACAGAACTTCTTCTCAGATTTGCGTCATGTCATACAAATCAACATTGGGAACGGAAAAAAAATCGGAACTGTTGAGTACTGTACGTATGATTGAAAAAGTCCGAGTCGCCCTCCGAGTAAATAGCATAAAACTACAAAAATACCTTTCTACGCCCAAAAGCAAATGCTCCTGGTATGAACAGTAAAATCAAAAAAATATTCAAAAAATTCTGAAATTATTTTGTGACATATTTTTATAAATGTTTGTTGTACGTGCAAAATTTCATCGCGAAATCACATTGGTGGAAGGCGTGTAAAAAACAAAATCAGAGCTCCAAAATGCTTTTGCAAGTAACATTTTCAGAGCATCGATTTTGTTTTTTTCACCATGCCTTCCACCAATGTGATTTTGCGATAAAATTTTCCATGCACAATAAACATTTGTGAAAGTACGCCACAAAAAAATTTCAGAATATTTTGAATTATTTTTGAATTTATTTGATGTCACTGTTCACACCAGGGGCATTTGCTTCTGGGTGTAGAAACTCCACGTCCATAAAACTACTACTTTACAGGCTAGGGTTCCAGAAAACTGCCGGATTTTATTTTTTCTCAGATAACTACCAAAAGGGTGGTCGACTCAAAAAACCCAAATCGTCGAGTCTTTATCAGTTGATCACGATTATGACAAGTTGGGCCCAAACAAACGGTTATCTTACATGTGGGCCCAACCTGTCATAATCGTGATCAACTGATAAAGACGATTTGGGTTTTTTGAAATAGCTGACTACCCATTTGGTATTATCTGAGAAAAAATAAAATCCGGTAGTTTTTTAGAACCCTAGCCTGTAAAGTACTAGTTTTATGCTATTTAATCTCGCCCTCCCGAGTAGCCCCTGCAGGCGACGGGATGAATCCTAGCCGCCGCTGGGCGCCACTCCTCCCGCTCCTCCCCTCCCCTGCCGCCGCAAGAGGGCACGACCATGCGAAGCCCGGCCGGCGGCGGCGCCAGCAGGGCTCTCCGCCCCCTCGCGAGTGGATCCTGTACAGGCCGGGATCGAATGGCCAGGGTGTCGCGATGCGAAGGGTCGCGGCTTCGTCTGGAGGGGGGGGTGATGTGGCTAGCCTCTGGTAGTGGGGTGTGCCGGGTTTTGGTGGCGGCGGTGATCTGGCCCAGATCAGCACCAGGCTGTGGACGACGACGACTGGCGGCTGGCGCGGGTTGTGGATGACGACAGTCGGCGTCTAGCTCTGCCTTTTGGGCAGTGGTGGCCGACAGCGATGGTGGACCGGGGATGCGGTGGCGGTCCTCGGGGTTCCAACGGTTGCGTACGTCTCAACGGCAAGGCACCGCGCTGTTCCAGTCAGCTACAGGGTCGGGATGGCGCGATTGCCGGTGAAAATCGCGTCGACTTCGGTCTTGACTGACGATGGCGGAGTCTTTGAAGTTGTTTCCATCTTGAGGCATTGTCGTTGCAGGCCGCGTCATCTCGATCGGGTTGCTCCGGGGGAAACCTTAGATCTGGGTCTCCCAGATCTGACGATTATAGCACATTGTGCCGTTCTCCCTCACGGGGGAATCGTTTGGAGCAGGTGTTGACTAGGGGCTCTCAGGTGGAGCGGTGTTACATCTTCTGCATCGACGACGGATCTCGGCAGCATGCCGCATTGGAGTCTCGGGCTCTTAGCGTCGAATCCATGCTGATGGTCTTGCGTATGAGGATGGCGCTGTCCGGCGTCATGATGGCGTTGACGGCAGAGAGTCCTGGCAAGGTTGATGCATTGATCCCTCTTGAAGACGAGACAACGGAAGATGGCGGCGTCAGATCCTGGAACATGCACATGCGGTGTATGCTGAGAGTGAGCCGGACTAGTGTGTGACCCAGACCCGGTAATTAGGCTTGGTTGGGCCCTTCGGCTTTATATGTTGGGTTTTGGTGCGAGGTCTCGGTATGCAGCCCCCACAATCTGCACCCCTTCATCAACGGGATATGATTCCCTCAAAAAATAATCAACAGGATATGAGTAGCGACACATGGTGACTTTAGACTTATTAATGTATTATTTTGTAAGGTCTTGATGAATAATTAATAAAATGTCTGCATACAACATCCTGATGCAGACGCCGGAGGTCATCCTTCTAAAAAAACTAACAAGGAACGAGAAATGCTAGAGAAATTGCTTCACTTATGGACGACGCTTACGGAAACTTTCATACGGACAGATGTGCCAGCGCCTGGGGCATGTTTGGTTGCAGTTTGGAACAGTACCTGCATTACATGTCCATCTCAACCCAGCCTGGTTACTGAAATACAGCCTCATATGTAGCAGATGCAACCTGTTTGGTTGCATGCATCACATGGAGAGGGATTTACCCTCCTGCTGTTTGGTTGCCGTTTTTGTGCTTAGGGTGTGAGTAGATGCAAACTTCAGCTGTTTGGTTGCAAACAGCGTTTGTGTTCTGCTCACCCCATTCAAATGTGGTGGCCTTACCACCACACATGATCAGCACAACAGCAACAGCAGAACAACAAGATCAAACAAAGCAAGCAATGTAATGACAGCAAACTTAACACAGCAAGTAAGGAAAAGACAGCAAACTACTTAACTACATAGCATAAGTCTAGATTAAAGGCAGGGGCATCCTCCTTTCCTGCTCCATGCCAGGGTGCTGCTCCTGGCCAAAATATGAACAAGTTACCAGCACAAGTCTCGCCACACACCATAAAAGTTCTCCACTAATACCTTACTTAAGTTAACTACATAGCCTGATCGATGTTACCAACGCAATTGTGCCTGCTACAACGAAACCTGCACATCACCGAGGTGTCGTGGTTGTAGATCTGAACCTTCAGTCCGAGTCCTGAGATGCGCACAACGACGAGGTCGCCGGGGACGATCCGGTGGCGGCGGCAGAAGTAGTCCTAGCCCCGGCCAAGCACCATGTGCCCCTCGAAGTTCTGCACCTGCACCCAGAACACGCACCGCTTGTTCGCCGACAGCCTGACGACGCGCGGGAGCCGCTTGATGACCAGCCAGGTGTTCATCACCTCCACGAACTTGGGAGGCACGACGAGCATGGCGAGGTCCTCGTTGTCCTTGATCTGCTGGTAGAAGCGCATCGGCTCCCTGGCCCCCTCCTCGTGGCCCTGCCTTGGAGATCGTCCCCTTGAACGAGGTACGCTCATGAAGGCGATCCTGCCAGGCAGGTCCACCTTCCTGAGCCACCTGTTCGTGGGGATGAAATCCTCGGCGCGCTCAGCTCCGTCCACCACCTGAGCTCCTCCTCCCGGCACATCCCAGTCACTCTTCAATACCTTGTCAGATAAGATGACAAGTATTAGTGCATAAACTCTTTGCAAAATGGCACTGATCAGGGACATTTGCCCAAGAGCAAATGACACCGATTAGTCCACAAACTCTCTGAGGAAATGTCAGTTATCAATGGCACTTGCTGTTGGGAAAGTCCACTGATCAGTGCCGCCAACAGCAAGTGCCATTAATAAGTGGCATTTTGCCCAACAGTAAGTGCCATTGATAAGTGGCAATTGCCTAAGGGCAAATGCCACTTATCAATGACACTTGTTGTTGGGCAAATGGCACTGATCAGTGGCACTGGTCAGTTGACTTGTTGTTGGACAAGTCCACTGATCAATGACATCTTCTTTGATGCAACTGGCACTCAACACTGCACTATCCTAAACATGGTAACATCTAAAAATAGCAACACCAAGTGCCAATAGCACCCATGTGCAGCCATGCAGATTTGGCACCATCCTAAAATGCTCCTACTACATGCACGTATAACGTTCAACACAAACCCTAGCTAGAACATGTATGTTAGCAACATGAAACATGAACATGATCCTATCTAGAACATGAACATGCCATCAGTCAACATGATTCTAGCATTCATCACTCAACATGAAGAACATGAACATGCCATCAGTCAACATGATTCTAATATTCATCACTCAACATGATTCTAGCATGAACACACCTACTAGCATGAACACAAATCATATGACACACAAGCAGTAGCACAAGAAAAATTATCCTAGCAGACATTGTACAAAACAAGAACAGATCAGTCCGATTGGATTCGATTGGGATCGCATCCAATCGGATCTGCTATAATCCTATCTAATCCTATCGAATCGACTAACTACTACCACATGCCTAAGAAATAAACATTTAATCTACATCTAGGAGCAAAGATTGACGGGTTTGACTCACCGGAGCACGCGCAGCCGCGGCGAACCGAGGCCGGGGTGAAAACCCCGGCGGGAAGGAGAGAGGGGGCGGAGTAGACGAGGAGCCGGCCCCGGCGACGACATGCGGCCTCGGCCCCGTGCTCAACGCCACGCCGGAGGTCGAGAAGGACGGGCCGCCGACCGGAGAAAACCCTTGGACGGGGGTCAAGAAAATCCCCGTGGCCAATGGGGTCCCAAAAAGGGGTGGCTCCGTCGGTGGCGCCGGCGCCGAGCCTAGGACCACGAGGTCGGGAATCGGCGGCGGAGCAGGAGCGACCGGCACCGCATTGTCCGGCGCTCGTGGTGGCCGGCGCGCGCAGCGTCGACGCCAGGTCGCGGCCCGAGTTCTGGAGCCCGGCCAGCCAGCGCTCCTGGATGCCGGCGATGCGCTGGTCGACGGGGGTTAGAGGGCGGTGCGGCGGTGGGCGTGGCGGAGCCATCGGAGGAGAGGAGAGGGAGGGGTGTTGAGGGAGAGAGGGAGCGGTGGGAACAATGCGTCTGGGCGGTGACAGGAGAGTGGGGGGGGGAGTAATGAGACGTCGCCTCCATCTCCCGCGCTGCCCGAGGCGTGCAACTGCCTCGCACGCGTGGCCGCGTGCGGCCAGGCTCGCGAGAAACTGCCGATTTGGCAGTTTCCGCCGGACCAGGTTGCGGGCTGCTTTAAGGTCCATGCGGGCCTCAAACCGCATGCAACCCAGGCAATCAAACAGGCCGCACACATCCCGCGCGGGCCTGGTTGAGCTGCATGCGGGCAACCAAACACGCCCCTGATTCATCTCTCGCCCATGATTTTCGGGGGTGGGGCCCACCTTCTCTCAATCTAATGATGCTACTTCAGTCCGTAAGTTTAAATCCGTAGAAAGTTGCCTGTAACTGTAGCATTTCTTCCAGGGAACTATTCAGTAAGGTACGGACGAGCACGCTTGCACGACATTTTCTCCTTGCCTAATATGTGTTCTGGTCAAGGTACAACACTTCTTATTTTTGCTGGTACGTGCTTTCGTGTTTCAAGCTTCTCCTTTTATTGTCTTTGTTTACTACTTATCAAAGAGAAATAATTTTGGCATAAAAACATCTTTTTTCCTTTTCCATTTCGTTTTTTCTGCCGGAAGTTTTTTTCTCCTATTGTTTTGGATGAGGGTCGCCATGCATGAAGAGTGATGTACTCCCTAAGACATCGACGGATAAAAGTAAAGGTTCGGTATTGCTAAGATTTCGATGAAACTTCTCAGTTTGCGTCTGGAACCAGCGGCGAGGCCAGCCTAAAGTATCAGTGGGGTCAATGGTATTTTTGGATTTTTTTTCTTTGATATGAACAGTAAGTAAACAGTGTTTTTAGGCTTATTTTCAAAAAAACTGTGGGGTTAGTTGACCCCACAGCTACACACGTAGCTTCGCCGCTGTCTGGAACTGAAGTGCTTACGGAAAAATACACCCTAAGACCTCGACGGATTTCCTATGTCCATTTTTCTCAACGTTGCTTCCACGATGTGATCTGTTTTTATTGAATTATTTTAACATAGTACAGACGCAAACGCTCATATATACGCATGCACTCTCCTCTATGAACGCACACACGTACATCCCTATGAGTATCTGAGAGACTGAGTCGGCATATCATCTTGAGATTTATAAAGTCACCGTAGACACCTCCTCGTCGACGGGACGTCTCCTACCACTGAACGCACATCGCCAGAAATCTTAAAATAAATCCAGTAATAATATGAGCACGGACTTGAACCCTGATGAACTGGGGATATCACTGGGCGCTAAGGCAGGCACTAGGGTCAGGATCCTGGTTGTTTTGCTAGGAACCCATCCAAATCCGGGAATCCAGCTGCTATCTACTCCCCCATCTATGAATAAGTGTACTTCTAACTTTTGTCTTAAGTCAAAGTTTTAAAACTCTGACCAACTTTATAGGAAAAAGTAGCAACATTTATGACACTAAATTAGTATCACTAGATCCGTTTTGAATTGTACTTTCATAATATATCAATTTTATGTCATATATGTAGTACTACCTCTCTCTCTCAGTTTACAGGGCGTACGCGTACCCCTAGGTCGTCAATTTGACCAATCTAATACAAGTCATATATTACAAAAAATATACCAACATAATCTTCGGAGTTTCTACTTTCAAAAGATATAATTTTTATGTTATATAGTTTATATTAGGGTGATAAAATTGGCAACCTAGGTATACGCGCAGGACTTGTAAACTGAAACGGAGGTAGTACTACTCTTTTGTATATAGTTGGTCAAAATTTTAAAAACGTTGACTTAGGACAAAGGCTAGAAGTACACTTATTCGCGGACGGAGGGAGTATGCCATAAGAGTCGTCGGACGCTAACTCAGTTTCCTCTTCTATTTTTCTGACTACAGCGCTCATACATCCAGAACTATGTTAGTTGGGAGCTCCCGAGCGTTCTCAGAGTTTAGATCATTCTGGCCGTTCGATCGATTTTTTGATGCGTTTTGCACCGTTGGATCAAGCCACTGGTTGACATCGGCCATCGGATCGAGCCCGTGACACTGCTACAATGAACAATTTCACCCCCCGCTGTAAAGATCTCGTGCCACCGCCATTATTCCCGTGCCCTGCAGAGGGTATTTTCGTCTTTTCACATCTTAGGTCAACATGTGCCCTTCTCCTATTCGTTGCCTCATCCCCAATCGGTCGATCTCTCCTCCACTTCCCTCTCCCGCACATCTCTCTCCCATCCTCCCCGTCCGCCGCCGCCACACCATCGCCGCCGCCTACCCTCGGCGGGCGGCCCACCCCTCCTCCTTCTCCACCGTGGCACGGTGCTCCGCGGCAACCTCTCGCTGGTCTGGTCCGATTTGAGCCACTTCACGCTGACCCCGACCCCCTTCTTCCAAGCCGGCGCTGCCACCATCGACGGCGAGGGCCGCAGCAGGAGCAGGAGCACGGCGGGAAGGAGGAGAACGACCAGGGCAGGTCGAGCCGCCATCCGTCACCGGCCGTCGACACCTCCTGTTCGACCACACAGCGGGAGCACCGGACCGTTGTCCTTGTGTTCATGCTCCTCCAGGAAGAAGACGACCCAAGGTGAGCCGCCTCCGATCCATCTTGCGGAGGCAGCGGTGAGCGCCCTCTCCACTCCCCCGATTCTCTCTCTTTCTCTCTCTCTCTGACCGTTGCTTCTCCCGAACTGCAGGAGTTCTCCTCCTCAAGGTGTCAACCGTCCTCGATCTACTGCTCCTCCTAGGTCTTCTGCGATGGCTTCCTCGCGTGTCGGCGCTGGTTGAGATGCTTGTGGGATTCTCGCAGTTGATTTGCTAGGTTGCTTTTGATATGGTCACGGGACTCACGTTCGATTTTGCTGCAGGTTCCTTCCTGTCGTTGTTTGCATTTGTTGCGGATCAAGGTCGTCCTGACGTCTGCTACTGCTGTGAGGGAGGAAGAAAGCTTTCTGGTCGTGAGCATTTCCTTTATTTCCTCATAATTCCTTTGGATGCATTTGGTGCTCGGATCTGCTTCGATCCCTGGGGTCTTTTGTTGCTTTGCAAACAACTCAATGGCAAGCCCAGATTTATAGTTTTTTGTTTCTTCCTTCTTTTGTCCGTTGGCTATGGGTTTGGCATGTGCTGCTGTTGTTTGATTATGCAGGACTACAATATTTGGCTGGCCTCACTGTTACCTTGGGTTATTTGCTGGTTTAGGTGCCTGGCTTGAGGATTAGTTGCTGGATTGTGTCAGTCTAAAGTGTGTCCCAGATTTGTTGGTTTCGGTGTTTAGCTTAAGTTGGGCTGATTAGTCTCTGATTTGGTTCTTTGGCTTGACGATTAATTGCATAGATGGCGTGGATTTAGTTCGGTTAGTCCTGGGTTTAGGTGCTCATCTTGAGGATTGCTTGCTGGATGATTTGGCCATTTAGCTAGTGAGAGGGTTAACCGCATGGATGGCATGGCTTGTTAGTTAGGTTAGTCCCTGGTTTAGGTGCTCACCTTGATGATTACTTGTTGGATTAGGTGCTTACGTTGAGGATTGCTTCCTAGATTATATCAGTCTGAAGTGTGTCACATATTAATTGGTCTGGGTGCTTGGCTTAAGGATTGACTTTTGAACTGGTTAGTCTCTGATTTGGTTCTTTGGCTTTAGGATTCACTGCACGCTGAATTATGTAAGGCTAAAATGTGTCCCAAATTTGTTGGTTCGAGTGTTTGGCTTGAGGGTTGATTGTTGGTCTGGGTTGGTGTCTGATTTAGTTCTTTAGCTTAAGGATTGATTGCATGGCTGGTTAGTATAATGAAGATTAATTGTTGGTCTGGGTTAGTCTCTGATTTCGTTCTTTGCCTCAAGGATTAATTGGGTGGATTCATAGCTGCTATGACATCATTATAGTGGTGATGGATACTGTTGGTTGTGAGCTATTTCTAGGCTAGAAATTATTCCTTTTCTTATGAAGGTTAATTATATTCACAACATCATATTTTGGAAACGAGCGGTTATGAATTTGTTTAGTGTCAGGAGTGCAGTGGATTATGATCAATTAAGACAAATCTATGGACAATCATTACAAATGAGATTATTTAATTGCCCGCAAATTTAGTACGTACTCTTATTTCCAGGATCGTTGGTTGGTTCTATTGCTATTTATTGTGCAAGGACCCTCTTTTGCTAGCCTCGGTCTTCTGCACTGTGTACCCTCTTTTGTTGGCATCAGCCTTTGAGATGATTTGCCAGTGTGTGTGTGTGATCTTGGTATAATGATGTGATGAACTCATTGATCCTACTTAGAACATTTGATATAGTCTTCTTCCACGAATAATAAATCATGCATGTGTGGGAGGGTGAAGGGGGACAGGAGATAGGATCACTATTTACCCTTATTATCGCGATTACATGTTCTTCTGGTGGGTTTCTGACGATTTGGCTCTTGGATGCAGGGTGGGAATGAGGAGATGAGTCTCGTGGCGGTGAGCGGAATGGAGACAAGGATGGCGACTTGATGTTTTAGGATGTTTTGGTGGTCTGATGCTTTTAGTCACCGCTCTCGTTCCCGAGGTGCTCCTTTATCTTGACCATGACTCTGATTTTTAGTTAGACACCATGTTTGCAGATTCAAGTTCCAAAATCAGGGTACTGTTTTTTATTTTTGGTAAGCTTTAGTGAGCTGAAATATGTAGAGTTTGGATTGGGGATATAAGCATTGTTAAACTAGGTTACATACTAGATTTTTCTAAATTTCTCCTCCTTTTCTGGTTCATTGCTAGAACATAGCTTCTGGTTTCCTGCAAGTGAGCTATAAAATTAATATAGGCTGTTATCATTGCATGCATGTTTATTATGAACTTTAGCTAAATTTGGTTGTGTATTGTGCAGGTGGTGGCCAAAGGCAAATGGTATAGAGCCTCCATGAGATTTTGAATTCTGCTTGATGCATATAGGAAAGGGTATTGTGAACATTTGGTTCATTTTGGTTGTGGATTGACCTATGCTGTGCAAAGGAAACATGTTGTCACGCCTTCAAGTGAGATTCTATCCGATAAAAATGTGCACTCTTGACATGCTTAATCTTTGATGTTTTCGGCTTCAATTGTGAGGCTGCACTGCAATCCAAATCTCCTTTTGGGTATTGTGTCTTTGTAGCATAGGATACCTTCATGAGATATGGCTGGCCATATGTACTTATGGTTTCCCTGGTGGTTTACTTCCTGCTTAGTGCTTTGGGAGAGATATATGCATTTTGGTTCATATCCATGTCTGTAGGGTGTGCCCAATTTTCAGTGCACCGCAATACGTGTTCTGGTTAGTGATTTGGCAGAAATATGTGCAGCGGGTAGTAGTTGCTGCTTCCTAACAGAGGAAGTCTGCCTACACAGATAATTAATCTATGTGTTCCAGAATTAGACCGCCTCCTCATTGTTTATAGATTCACCAAGCAATGATTGATGCTTGCTAATTATAGGAATGGTTACTGCTTGCATAATTAATCTATGGGTTGCATAGTCCATTAGGTCACCTGCTTATTGTTTATATACAAAAAAATAACAGTTCCTCCTTGCTGATAAAGGAAAGTTGGGTAGGAAGAAATCTAGGTAGACAACTTTCTGATTGTTTTTATATGCATCAAGCAATAGTTGGTACTCGTTGATTGCATTAATGGTAACTACAGAAACCTTTCCATGCTCAGCATTATCGGCGACCTCTCAGATTTGGAGTTGTACTTCGTTATTGTGAATGATGAATATGGTCAACAATCTGAAGAAGAGTCACCTTCTGCCGAGAGAGTGATGCGTGTTACTGCCGGGAGAGCCGCTTCTTGCCGGGAGAGTGATGTGTGTTACTAATCTCCTATTTAGCATTGCTCTAGGATCAGTAGTACCATATGAACGATCAAACATTTCATCCCTCCTTTTGTTCTAATGCAAATGCTTGCTTATGTGGTTGCAGATCGACTTGCGATGTGTTAAGCGGATGACTGTGTAACTGAACGATCAATCAAAGAAGAGTGTTTTTTCCACCCAAAGTGAGGTGAGATGTTTCTGTTCATCTTGGTTGTACTTAAGATAAGATTTAGCTACAGATAATCATTAATCACCTAATGTATTTTTTTGCCAAGTGTGTAGTTAGAGCTAATGTGTCACTGGTTATTTTACATCCTTTATTCTTATTCCCTTTAACCTCCAAATGAAATACTCTACGAGATTTGTTGGTGCTCCATTAACCAAATATCGCTGACAAAATGTGGTTCTCATTTCAGTTGAGAGAAAAATTGCATACTTTGTGAACCAACCGGAGATTCATCTTTAATATTATTCTTTAATCACTAAATCATATTGGAGATTCCTTTGGTGCCCCATTAACCAAATATTAGTATTACTAAAAGAACTAACAAAATGTTATTCTGGTTGCGACTGAGCCCTGCTGAGGCGAGGTCGCCCCTTTTACCCGGTTACATCCTCAATCGGTGAGTCCCTGACACCCCTCTCTTTATTGATTGATCCATATATCGCCAGGAAAGAATGGCCATCAGTTCAGCAACTTCAGCTACTGTTGGACTATGAATTATTGTTTTTCAGGGAAATTAATTACTCCTTGGAGAATCATAGATCCATGTTCTATTTTGTCATGTAAGTTAGGTTATAACTATGTAGTTACAACCACATATTTAGAATTGCAATAAAAAATAATTAATAATAGAAACAAGTCAATTATGCGACTCGGTTGCGTCTTTCTACATATCAATCTTGGTTTAGGTCATTTATTATTTGATCCAGTGATTGTGTTGATGGCTTAGTTTCTATTTCTTCAGAAAGGCACAAATAGGATCACCTCTATCCAATTAAAGTTTAATCACCTCACATATACATGCTTTTTTTTCAATATAGAGTTGTATTCAATTTGGCTAGGATGTAATCCCAGTGCTCCTTCAGTTATTCCCCAAGCAATCACATATTTGCAGTGTTCTTTTAGAAGAAATGTCTTCCTGCACAATACTATGTATGGCTAGCTGCTAGCTGTTGATTTATATTGATTTCTGTCAAAGCGATTGCAGTTATATAAACCTTAATGAGACATCTTTGAAGAGAGTTTAGCCATTTCATATTTCTCTTTCGGGCATGTGTTGGCATGAGATTAATACCAGCGACTCATGTGGTGGTTTACATGAGAAGTGTTACATGTCTTGGCATGATTTTATATAAGCCAGTAACACCGTTTTATTATCTGTCTGCCATAATTTATCAGTTTGGTTGTTATAAATCTGTTTTTCATCAAGCTCGTATCACTGTTTATTTGAATTTCTTGCATTTGTGATTAGCTGACGGTATAAGCATTATTTATCAAGTGAATTTGTAGACTGATGTACTTGCAGACTAATAATAGTATTGACATTTGCTTACTAACTAATGTCTCTGTAGCAGGCCAATTTGTGTGTTTTTGGTTGTGGCAGACCATTTTCAGTCAAATTGAGAAACAACCGCCTTTTGATCTCGGCCCATAACCAGCCGTGAAAGATGAGATGTTTATGCTGCCCTTCTACCTTCCTCCCTATCCCTACTTTTCCCCATCACGTGTTGGGCTCTCTGGAGTAAATTAAACAGGAAACTATATGCTGAAAAGTGGGGTGATAAATATCCAGTTACTAAATTCACTAAATTTGTGATCCCAATATTGTGAGCAAAATAGTGAAATGTCAGGGTTTGCTCTACTGCAAATTTGCAGTTTACTTTAACTTTGTTGTGATGAGCAATTCTGGTCTGACCAAACTAATAAATGCATGTGCTTTCCATGTTTTGTTCCCAGTAAGAAGTTGATTTTGTATTTTATGTATTTGTTGTGAGCTACTTTTAACTCTGATAAAGAATGTACATTGGATTGTTGCTTGCTGGTGTTCTTACATCTTTGAGCTGATGCTTTATTACCGGGTTGGGAGTGATCGCACGCGTAGGGGTGCGGTAAGCCACAATTTCTATCTGGTCTACGTTAGGCCTGTCGAGATGACTTCAGCTTCTGTCGTCATTTCTACCATCCAAGGATTTATCAGTTTGGTTGTTATAAATTGTCTGTAAGCTACTATGTGCTGTCGAATCTTTTATGCCTGAGATATTTAGTGCTAAACCTAACGGCGAAACATGCTTTCTATGTTCATGCATTGTTCAGAGGCTTCTTATTGTGTGTATATAAACATTTGGACGGGCACCCCGCGCCAAGGCGCGATCCCGATCTAGTGGCTCTTAGTGTTGGAAGTAGGGACTCTTAGCCCATGCGCTAGGAAAAGAATACTATTTTATTTTCAATCAAGCTGTCTTCCATTGAAAATGCCACACAGCGGCGGAGCCAACGTACAAGCGTTGGTTCTGAATCCAACGGATTTTGCTCCGTACGTGCATGTAGATGCATATTTACTGAACGTGAACCCATTAAAAATTTGTGACTGACTCCATCAATGAAAGGTTGTCACGTGAGCGACTAAGTAAAGGGCCCAAAAATGAACAGTCGACGACAGGTCCTTCACTCCTTGCCGTAATTAACCACAGTAATTTTTTAACACAATCACCGTGATTTGTTACCTACGCAGCCGCACGCCTCATCGTCTTTCCCTTTTCCAATTCGCATCTGATCTCTCTGTCCTCTCGTCTGTTCGTGTTCCTTGTTAGAGTTGTGTCGAATATTATGTACAAGATAGGTTACAGTTGGACTTGTAGTTGTATTGTGTTTACATAGGATGTTGAGTTGTGTCCAAGTAGGACACTTGTATCCTAGTCCTCTTATATATAGAGGGGGTAGACACACGATGTAACCTATGCCAACATAATAGCACAGGCACTCAAGGGGGAGCCGGCGACGTGTGCCGGCGCCCGGGTGACCGGTGTGCGGTATTATGACGGTGTCACGGGGAGGAGCGCCCGTAGTCAGGCCCCGGGATGTAGCCATATCGGTGAACCTCGTTAACAAATCTCGGTGTCGTGCCCGTGTGATTGCTTGGTCCTCGGATGATCGGCGGTATGCCTCGGATTTATTTTAACAAGTGGTATCATGAGCGAGGTTCGATTTGAGGCTATAATGTTGATTTAGAGGAAAGCTCGACGTGGATCAATGGTGTTCGGATAGAAACATGGAAATTGATCCGGAGGAATCGGCGAGTACTGGAAGCGGTCACGGCAAGACAACATAGCAGCAGAAGTTCTCGGCGGCGCACAGGTGTACAGCAGGCAGCGGGAGTCTCGGTCGGTAACGTGCGGAAGCGCTGCAGCATGCATGACTCGCGTCGCGGTCCAGGAAGCTGCGTCAGGCGCGTACACTACGCGGTCCGAGGCTCGGCAACAGTGCAGGCCGTGGCTCGAGCGGTGGGAATCCAGCAAGGCAAGGCAGTGGCGCAGGTGGCGTGCGGGCGTTGCGTTGGTGGGGCTGACCCATGAGAAGCAGCAGCGGCCTCAGAGCGTTAGGCCAAGATGCTGGAGATCAGGCCGTGTGGGCAAGGGACGTCCGTGGGCAAGGGAGCTAGTCAAGGTTGGCAGCTGGTTGACCGTGCGTGAAGCCAGGAATTAGAGCTGCTTGTGAGATTTGTTTGATTAAAATAAAAAGGGAATTG
Source organism: Triticum aestivum (assembly GCF_018294505.1). Classification (NCBI taxonomy): domain Eukaryota; kingdom Viridiplantae; phylum Streptophyta; class Magnoliopsida; order Poales; family Poaceae; genus Triticum; species Triticum aestivum. Next base: position 476,726,260 of record NC_057796.1, read on the forward strand.
CCAAAACCACGAGTGCGTACATGGGCAGTTTTCTGCTAAACTGCATTGAGAAGCTACAACAACAAATAGGGACAAGGAAAATTGTGCAGGTTGCATGAAAGTTTTTTGGGGTCGATTTGCTGACAAGGCTTGGAACACGTGGATAGGCTATGGAGGCGCGCCCAAACAAGCGCGTCATGAGGATCATGTTTAACAGGGCGTCGAGTAATGCATGGTATGTGCTGGTTGACACGATGTAGGGTGAATCATGATTGCAGTCGGATATGTTCGGCTGGGTCGGACTATATAGTCTGACGGATCGACGCAAGTCGGTTGGTACAGAAGACGGTGGTGGAATCGGCGACGACGATATAGGGGCGTGATGCTGATGATGACCGACTTCTGGGCGTGGAAACACGTGGTGCACATGCCCGAGGCTTGTGCGGCTTCGACAAGACTATGGCGCGGGATTGATTCAAGGTGGTGTATACACGGAGCTTGAAGTCGATGAGGCGCAGGGGTGGACTGATCATCTACCATGGAGTCATGTTGAAGGTGGAGCTGGATTGAGGGGCTACGGTGTAAGGATCCAGAGAATCAAAGCCTATTCAGTGGGATGGAAAAGCGAGGAACACGTAGTTCGGACTGGAGCCCAGTGGTCTGATGGAAGCATGAAACTCGTCATCGGTCGGTGATGATCGGTGGTACGCTGCAGTGGGGGTTGAGTGGTGTGGGTATGCGACCCTTGAGACTCGACCGAGACAGCAGAGGCTCGATGCAGTAATAGCGGCGAGGCGTGCGGTATGCACGGGACATGGAGACGGGCCAGGGCTCTGGTGGTCATACATGTGGTGAGACAACTGCGAATTTGACTCGGGATAACTACAAGCAACGGTGAAATTCCTTCAAGTTTCAGATAGACGGTCAAGAAAGGAGCGGTGATGTTGAGTTCATTTGGGAGCGCAAACTAGAGTAATGTGGAACTTAATTTCGCTCGAGTGTTGGCTGTGGTCAAGAAAAGAAGGGACTACAAGTTGTAGGTGGAGTCACATAGAGTTTTGGAGTAGCAGCGGTACTCATGGGATAAGCTCAAGTCCAATATACATGGAAGTTTGACACATGGACAAATTCAAGGTGATGAAGAATATTCGCTAAGGTGGAGTTTGTTAGAGTTGTGTCGAATATTATGTACAAGATATGTTACAGTTGGACTTGTAGTTGTACTGTGTTTACATAGGATGTGGAGTCGTGTCCAAGTAGGACACTTGTATCGTAGGCCTCTCATATATAGAGGGGCTAGACACACTATGTAACCTATGCCAACATAATAGCACAGGCACGCAAGGGGGAGCCGGCGGCGTGTGCCGGCGCCCGGGTGGCCGGTGTGCGGTATTGTGACGGTGTCACGGGGAGGAGCGCCCGTAGTCAGGCCCCGGGGATGTAGCTATATCTGTGAACCTCGTTAACAAATCTCGGTGGCGTGCTCGTGTGATTGCTTGGTCCTCGGATGATCGACGGTATGCCTCGGATTTATTCTAACATTCCTGGTGCCTCGCCGCGACGCCGCCTGTGCCGGCCACAGCTAGATCGACAGCGGCAACAATTCTACCCCAAATTTGGAGGTAATTAGATTTCATTGTCTCATCTTCTCTCTCTTATGCATGTTCTATCTAGTCTGATAGCCTAGTAAGATTTTTTTGCCCTAGTTTTTTGATTTGTTTTTCTCGAGGGACTTTCATTGTTCTAGGCAATGAATCAGTATTTTTCGAAGAAAACTCGGTCACCAGATCAAGGTAATGATACATACATATCAAGGGCACCCATAAGACGTAGGCTAAGTGCATCCAATGTCACTGCAGCTAGTCTTCCAAAGGCTACTATTCATACAGAAATTAACTTAGATGAGTTGCCTTATGTATGATCCGGGTGATCGGAAGAGAATTTCAGCGTACACAAGAAATCCAAAGAAGCAAGATGCGATTCGGCACAGATATTCAACGAAGGGACCTTACAGGCCACCGTCTAATTTTGATTACCCGCAGAGGGAGATTTGAGATAATCAACAGAGATTTAGTCTAGATTGGATTGATGAATATGATCGTTGGCAAAAAAACAATAACAAGACAAATCTTCAACATTACCAAAGTGAGTGTCTTAATTATGTTATTGATTGGCAACTTCAACATTACCGAGATGTTGTCAAAAAAAGGTTGTGGTACGAAATGGGTGATCAGTTCATTAGTGATTGTCTAATTTGCTATGTCGAGAAAGATATGTTTTCTACCATTACTAATGATGAAGTGTTCAATCTTTTTTAAGGCGATGAAAGATCGGAAGGGGACACTCTAAAATATGAGTGCCTTTACAAAATTCTTTCGCTTGATAGTACTTATTTCCAAACTTCCCAAACTAAGCTGTCCCTTTTTCATACTACTCCATTTATAGGATGTAAACACGTGATTTTATAATTTTAGTGAACCGGTATGTCTTGCACTCTTTAGTTTAATCGCAACTCAATGTGTGATATGTGATACCATATTTCTATTCATTATATTGTCTTTGGGTGCAATATTTTTGTTGTAAGATAATTTAAAATTAGACTTTGCATATCACATATTAGTACCAAATTCTCACAATGAGTCATGGAGTGAACTCAATGGCCAAATTTTCTGGCTCCGCCCTGCAACCACATGTTGGTTCCTGTTTATATTGATCTTAATCGCCCATTGTACTGGTGAACTTGACTTTACTAGTAATCATGAAGGTTAATGCACGTTAATATTAGGTAATATTAATAGCATTGCATACTAATATTTGGCGAGATGTTAATTGTATGTTTATACTAGGTATTCTCCCTTTCCCAAAATAACTAAAGTCTTAGAATCGTCCTAAGTCAAACTTTTTGAAATTTGACGAAGTCTATATAAAAATATTTCAACATTTAGATGCCCTAATTTATTTATTATATTCGTTGTGAAATATGTTTTTTTATTATATACATTTGAAATTGTAGATCTTTGCGGATTTTTCTACAGACTTTGTCAAACATAGAAAAAATTGACTTAGAAAATCCTAGAACTTCAATTATTTTGAAACGGAGTGAGTAGGATATAATTAATTGGTCAGCGTTGATGCTGATTTGAGAGATATTATTAATTAGAGGAGGATGCTAACCTTGTTTAGTACTAAACATGATTAGCGCTAAACATGAGGACAACATACACCGTTGGATAGACGCAGTTGAATAGGTGAGTTGCGTTGGATCTCCGCAATTCGCTCTTTTTATATTGGAATAAACATTTGATTTTACTTTGGACATGTCATATTTGATTCATTCTTGAGGTTACTGGCTCTCATGTTTCAAGCTCCGACTTTTATTTTACTTTATTTCTAACATATAAATGATATAAACATTAGGACTTTCCTTTTCCTTTTTTTTCCTTTTCATTTGTTCTACCAGAGCTTTTCTTTTCATATTTCATGCCAAAAATGCAGTACGCCAACATAATACTTTCCTTTTCCTATTTTTCCTTTTCATTTGTTCAGGTGTGAAGGAGTGTAGCTACTTGCTCTAGGTGAAGTTCAACCTTAACAGGTCTTCACTAAAACACTGGTATATTGAAACAGTAATTGGAACAGAGGACACAATGGACCCTCGAGATCTGGTGGGGGATTGCTGAAATTTGAGATGGGCTCTAGGCCCATATAGCAACTTCTGAAAAATCTCTAAGGGCCCATGTGGGTTATATGGCACTAGGTGTAGTGGGAAGTTTAGTCCCACCCCGGAAGTGGAAGAGGAGTTGGACCTCCTTATAAGGGTTTCTCTTCTACATGCTATTGGAGCTTGAGAAGAGAAGAGGCCCTCGCGCACTCCTCCGCCGCCCGCCACGCCTCGTCACCACGCGCCGCGCCACGGGTTGCGGGATTGAGCCGAGCCGAGCTCACACCCACGCGCTTATTTTTGCTAGTCACTAACGGAGAGTTCTCTGACAGCTGGGCCACGATCTGAGACCACGAACAGATCACATCTGCTCCACGCGCACGCCCACCGTCGTTCCCCTGCTGCTGCTGCCGCCGGTGACTCCATCCCGTCCGCCGCGTACACGGTCGACGGGAGAGCAGGTCTTCGAAACCACGCCCTTCTGGTTCCTGTACGGGGTGAGGGGCGAACAGGTTTTTGGGCAGCGATTACGCGACTGCTCACTTCCGATCGTCTACTTCCTCTACGTCTGCGTCGCCTTCATCATCACCATGTCCACCGACGCCGAACGTGCCGCCATCGAGAAAGCTGAAGCCGACAAGAAGGCTGCCGAGGACGCCGCTGCTGCCACCAAAGCCGCGGCCTCTGCATGGCCTACTGGAGGGTATAACTCGTTTATCCCGCTCCTACTGTTTTCTGTTTTAGCCATGCTAGCATTATACGTAGATCTTTCTACAATTAGCGTAGTATGTGCTAGCTTGACTGAATATCAGTATGCGTTTATTTGTGTCAATGCCATGGTAGTGATTCACTCGTCGATTAATTTAATCGAGAAATTGCCTATTTACTCAACAATCCAAAAACCTATTACGTGTAGGAATTTTTCGGCAAGTGGCTTTGCCGCTGCACTGAAACCGGATAAGTTTATCGGTACATACTTTAAGCGTTGGCAGACTAAGAGCACGTTATGGCTCACGGCTATGAACGTGCTCTGGGTTACCGGTGTCTCCACGGGAACGATTGCTCCTGAACAGGAGAAGGCGTTCAAGGAGGCTACCGTTGTGTTTCTCGGAGCAGTTCTTAGCGTGATCGGAGATAAACTGGTCAACGCATATTTACATGTGCATGTCGCCAAGGACTTGTGGGAGGCGCTCGAATCTAAATTCGTGGCCGCCGATGCAGGGAGCGAGATGTATGTTATAGAGCAGTTCCACGATTACAAGATGGTTGAAAACCGTCCTGTATTGGAGCAGACTCATGAGATAATATGCATTGTTAAGGAGCTTGAGCTTCTCAAGTGCGAGTTACCGGGCAAGTTTGTCGCGGGCTTCATAATCGCTAAGCTCCCTAATTCCTGGAGGAACTTTGCCACCACTCTGAAACATCAGAGGCGTGAATTGTCTGTAGAGGATGTCATTGGCCATCTGAGTGTTGAGCAGAATTCAAGGGCAAAGGATTCGCACGGAAAAGGGGTCGAAGGAACTTCTGTTGCCAACATGGTGAACCAGAGGAACCATAACTCCCACAAGCCCAAGGGAAAGAACGGTGTCCAACACAATACCGACTTTAAGAAGAAGGGTAAGAAGACCTTCAAGAAGAACAAGAAGGACGAGGGCTGCTTTACTTGTGGTTCGGTTGAACATTGGGCCAACAAGTGCCCAAACAAGTACAAGAAGTCAGGACAGGACTCCAAGTCTGTCAACATGATTGTGGGCAACAATGAGAATGGTGCATCTGGGTACGGTAATTTATTTACTGTTTTTTCAGTGTTTCAGCCTACCGATTGGTGGGTGGACACAGGTGCAGGCGTTCATGTGTGTGCTGACATTTCATTGTTCACTTCTTACCAGGTCACAGGTCACGGCTCCGTATTGATGGGGAATGGCGCGAGTGCTTCTGTTCATGGTGTTGGCACGGTCGATCTGAAGTTTACTTCGGGAAGGATCGTGCAGCTGAAGAACGTGCAGCATGTCCCCGCCATCAAGAAGAACCTCGTTAGTGGCTCCCTTCTATGTAGAAGGGTTTAAGTTGGTTTTCGAGTCTAATAAATTAGTTGTTACGAAATATGGACTCTTTGTTGGAAAAGGTTATGAGGGCAGAGGGATGTTCCACATTTCCCTCACAGATTTTTGTAATAAAGCCGTGAACCATATTCATTCGAATGTTAATGAATCTGAAGTTTGGCATTCACGTCTTTGTCACATTAGTTTCGGTGTTATGACGCGGCTAGCCAAGTTGGATTTAATCCCGAGTTTCACTTTAGCCAAAGGTTCTAAGTGCCTTTCATGTGTGCAAGCTAAGCAACCTCGCAAGCCTCACAATGTCGCGGAGGAGAGACACTTGGCACCATTAGAACTCATACATTCTGATCTTTGTGAGATTAATGGTGTGTTGACTAAAGGTGGAAAGAAATACTTCATGACATTGATAGATGATTCCACTAGATATTGCTATGTGTATCTATTAAATACTAAAGATGAGGCTCTACACTACTTTAAAATCTATAAGGCAGAAGTTGAGAATCAACTTGAAAAGAAAATTAAACGAGTCCGGTCAGATCATGGTGGAGAGTACTTCTCGAGTGAGTTTGATTCCTTTTGAGCGGAACACGGCATTATTCATGAGAGGACGCCTCCCTATTCACCCCAGTCAAACGGGGTTGCGAGCAGAAAAACCGTACTCTAACTGATTTGGTTAACGCCATGTTAGATACATCGGGTTTATCCAAGGCATGGTGGGGGGAGGCTATATTGCCGGGATGTCACGTCCTGAATATAGTTCCGACAAAGGATAATGAGATCACTCCCTATGAGAAATGGGCGAAGAGAAGAACAACACTCTCATACTTGCGCACTTGGGGTTGTTTGGCGAAAGGCAATGTGCCGATCCCCAAAAAACGTAAGCTTGGACCCAAGACTGTGGACTGCGTTAATTTGGGCTACGCTAAGAACGGCGTTGGCTATAGATTTCTAGTAGTGAAATCTGAGGTACCTGACCAGAAGGTCGGTACAATTATGGAGTCTAAGGATGCTACATTCTTCGAGGATATTTTTCATATGAGAGATATGCAAAGCACTTCTAAACAGGAATCTGAGGAGACTCCTGAACCTGCCACCCCTATGGAATATTATGAACAAACACATGATGAAAATCCTGAGGAGGATGACGAGGAAACCCTTGGTAGGGGCAAGAGACAAAGGACTGCAAAGACCTTTGGTGATGATTTCTTCGTGTACCTCGTGGATGATACTCCCACTTCTATTTCAGAAGCGTATGCCTCTCCAGAAGCTGATTACTGGAAGGATGCGGTCCGTAGCGAGATGGACTCCATCATGGCTAATGGGACATGGGAGATCACTGGCCGTCCCTATGGTTGCAAACCTTTAGGATGCAAGTGGGTGTTCAAGAAGAAGCTTAGGCCCGATGGTACAATTGAAAAGTACAAGGCTAGGCTTGTGGCCAAGGGCTATGACCAGAAAGAAGAGGAAGATTTCTTTGATACCTATTCACCTGTGGCTAGACTGACCACCATTCGAATATTACTCTCGTTGGCGGCCTCGCATGGTCTTCTCGTCCATCAGATGGATGTTAAGACGGCTTTTCTGAATGGAGAGCTAAACGAGGAAATCTACATGCAACAGTCAGATGGCTTTGTGATAGATGGTCAGGAAAGAAAGGTGTGTAGGTTGCTGTAATCTTTATATGGCCTGAAGCAAGCACCTAAGCAATGGCATGATAAGTTTAACACAACTCTGACATCTGTTGGTTTCGTTGTAAATGAGGCTGACAAATGTGTATACTATCGCCATGGTGGGGGTGAAGGAGTTATACTGTGCTTGTATGTTGATGACATACTAATATTTGGAACAAACCTCAAAGTCATTGAGGAGGTCAAATCGTTTCTATCTCAGAACTTTGAGATGAAAGACCTTGGTGTGGCTGATGTTATCTTGAACATCAAGCTACTGAGAGATAATGAGGGTGGGATTACACTTCTGCAATCCCACTATGTTGAGAAGGTGTTGAGTCGTTTTGGATATTCGGACTGTGCACCATCTCAAACACCATATGATCCTAGCGTGTTGATTCGAAAGTCCAAAGGCACGGCTAAAGATCAATTGAGATACTCTCAAATCATTGGTTCACTGATGTACCTAGCGAGCGCAACGAGGCCTGACATCGCGTTTGCTGTGAGCAAATTAAGCCGGTTTGTTTCCAAACCGGGTGATGTACATTGGCATGCTGTTGAAAGAGTTATGCGCTATCTGAAAGGTACTATGAACTACGGACTTCACTATACTGGAGACCCGTCGGTACTTGAAGGGTATAGTGATGCGAATTGGATCTCTGATGCTGATGAGATGAAAGCCACAACTGGGTATATGTTTACTCTTGGAGGTGGCGCTGTTTCCTGGAAGTCTTGCAAGCAAACGATCTTAACGAGATCGACAATGGAAGCAGAATTAACAGCATTAGACACATCTGGTGTTGAAGCAGGATGGCTTCGAGATCTTTTGATGGACTTGCCATTGGTTGATAAATCGGTTCCGACTATCCTTATGAAGTGTGACAATCAGACTGTCATCACCAAGATGAAGAGTTCAAAGGACAACATGAAGTCCAACAAACACATAAGAATGAGATTAAAAGCTGTCAGAAAATTAAGAAACTCCGGAGTGATAGCGTTGGACTATGTCCATACGGCTAAGAATCTGGCAGATCCCTTTACGAAAGGGCTATCACGTGTTGTGATAGATAATACATCGAGGGAGATGGGTATGAGACCCACGTGAGTTGCCATAGTGGTAACCCAACCTATGTGATCGGAGATCCCGTGAAGTAGGACCTGGGAAAAACAAGCCAGTGGTGAACCGAGGAGAGTAACTATACTAACCCACTCCGTTGGAGATGCAATACTCTCGATACTGTATGGTAGGATGACTATTGTCTTAATGTGTTCCAAAGCTTATGAAAGCAAGATGCTATCCTACAGAGCGATCTTTGGAGGAACACACCTATATGAGCCCGACTGCTGGTCACAGTCTATGAGATTGGGGTGATCTCTAGTAAGCTTATGAATAGGCCAGGAGTGTGACTTATATGCTCCACCCGAGGGGTCAGCCTTCGGCAGCCTAGTACTAGTAAGACATGTGGTGAAACTTCTTTACGCCAAACTGACAATTCAAGGCATAGTCCATTGTTCAGTTGTGAAGGAGTGTAGTTACTTGCTCTAGGTGAAGTTCAACCTTAACAGGTCTTCACTAAAACACTGGTATATCGAAACAGTAATTGGAACAGAGGACACAATGGGCCCTCGAGATCTGGTGGGGGATTGCTGAAATTTGAGATGGGCTCTAGTCCCATATAGCAATTTCTGAAAAATCTCTAAGGGCCCACGTGGGTTATATGGCACTAGGTGTAGTGGGAAGTTTAGTCCCACCCCGGAAGTGGAAGAGGAGTTGGACCTCCTTATAAGGGTTTCTCTTCTACATGCTATTGGAGCTTGAGAGAAGAGAAGAGGCCCTCGCGCACTCCTCCTCCGCCGCCCGCCTCGTCACGACGCGCCGCGGGTTGCGGGATTGAGCCGAGCCGAGCCGAGCTCACACCTACGCGCTTATTGACAGCTAGGCCACGATCTGAGACGTCGGATCGTGGGCTGTCACGGACTCGGACGTGGGTCGAGCCCTCGTCTCTCCATGCGGCTGCGCCTATATAAGTGTGTGGTGTCTCCTAACCCTAGCCGCCACGAACAGATCACATCTGCTCCACGCGCACGACGGTCTACTTCCTCTACGTCTGCATCGCCTTCATCATCACCATGTCCACCGACGCCGAACGTGCCGCCACCGAGAAAGCTGAAGCCGACAAGAAGGCCGTCGAGGACGCCGCTGCTGCCACTAAAGCCGCGGCCTCTGCATGGCCTACTGGAGGGTATAACTCGTTTATCCCGCTCCTACAGTTTTCTGTTTTAGCCATGCTAGTATTATACGTAGATCTTTCTGCAATTAGCGTAGTATATGCTAGCTTGACTGAATATCAGTATGCGTTTATTTGTGTCAATGCCATGATAGTGATTTACTTGTGGATTAATTTAATCAAGAAATTGCCTATTTACTCAACAGCCGCCGGCGTCCAAATCAAGCCAAATTCTGGTTTGATTTCCTCACCGGCCACGGGCCACGAGCACGTGTTGCCCTTGGGTATGCGCCGCATGCCATGTGCATCCACCGGTCTCTAGAGGAAACATTGGACTACCTTTGTCGCAGTCGAACTGCCAGGATTCATTAGCTTACCTATGGTCGTACTCCACGTGGTACCTGTCGCTATAAATATTAAATAATGATTGGAAAATCTAATCAATGACAACGCCGCACTAGGTCCCTCTTAGTCCTGCGAGAATATCATATGACACCATCGTTCAAGTGATACCATGATACTAGTTTAAAAAATTCAATTTCAGATGTGTCAAATCTTTTTTAACAAAGTTTCATATATGTTCTTCACATATTGTCTACCTCCCTAAAAAATTCAGATCAAAATGTGAAATATACAAAGAGAAACAAAAAAGACAAATCTAAATGTGAATAGTGTCGTTTTTGACACTATTTATCCTTTTGTCTTTATTGACACTATTTAGGTTGGATTTTTCTTTTTTGTTTCTCTTTGTGTATTTCATATTTTGATCTGAATTTTTTTATGGGGGATAGACATATATATGATGAATATTCATAATTTTTTTTGAAATTTTTTGACAAATCTAAAATTGGATTTTTCAAACTGGTATCATTGTATCACTTGAATGATGGTATCATGTGATATTCTCCCAGTCCTTCTCATGCGGCGGCTTGCACCCAGCGCTGCTAGCGTCCTTTTTCTTCATGCCGTTACTGTCCAATGTTCAGTGGGATTTTGCGTGTAGAGAGAGTGGACATGCACTACCTCATGCTGACACCACCATATTGAATGCTTTTTTGGAATTTTTAAAATGATTTATCTCACAAATCAATAATTCGATTAGTCCGTTAAGATAAATAAGTTAGTGAAAATGAATCTCTTAGATATATAGGATTATAATTTGGTCAAGTCTATTTATAATGTAACAATAATTTTTAAATAAATTCCAGAGGTGCGCGTAGTACATTAAGAAATGTGGAAGTTCTAGTCACACCCGCGGTAGAGGGTGTGGTAGACCACCAAATAAAATGGGTCATCGCACATATCACTATTAAGAAAATGATACATATATGCACGCTCCTCTGTTGGCATTCGCCACGCATCTCATGCACGTTCTGTTTTGTCGATGATTTGGATTAAGACATATGTCACGTTTGTGTTTTTTCTTTTCTTTTTGCCACCAATAATGGAAGTCGAAACATTTTCTGTATTAATGGAAGGCGAAACTGACGGGCACAAATTGGTTCTCTTCGTCTCCCTAGAGGTACATGTGCACCATTCGACACCCATGCATGTGCCTTCCAATTTTAGAGCTTTATGCGACCTAAGTCTTTCCCACTCCGCTTCACAGCGTGCACGGCAAACTGTACGGGTTTCAGATGCACGATACTCACCGAACAGCAGGACACGTGTCATCATCTGGGTAGCCCTGGCTAGTCATTGCAGCAGTGTTTGCCATTGCATGTGCCCGGCAAAGCCCTATGCCGAGTATTAGGAGAAGACACTCGGCAAACACCGAGGCCACATGGCGCCCCATCGTGCACCCGTTTTTTTTTCAAGTACACACGGAGGATACTCGGCAAACCGAAGTGCCACGTGGCGTCGACGTTTCAATTGGTTGGCCATCAAGGCACTTTATTGTGCCGAATACCCTGTCCTGACACTCGGCAATGGCTTGGCTTGCTGTCAGGCACTTGGCATACCCCACTTTGCTGACAGGTGTATGTCGAGCGGTCTTTGCCGGATGTTTTTAGTCTTCGCCAAGTATCCACCCTATAAAATTTTGCATGACATGCACTGTACTGGACAACATGTTATTCTGAATGATTTCATGCAAAGCGTAAACCTAGAGAAGACAACTTCAAATTACCTTGACTTAGTTTTTGATTTTATCTCAGATCTTTATTTGTTGTTTTGTTTTTATATGTCTTCACTAGTAGAAAAATGGTCATTTGTCCCGGTTCATAAGGCCCATTTGTCCCGGTTCGGGAACCGGGAGTAAGGGGTCGGTACTAAAGCCCTATACCTTTAGTCCCGGTTCTTATACCAACCGGGACAGATGGGGCTCCACGTGGCCGCTGCGGCTTGCCCTGTCAGAGGGGCCTTTTGTCCCGGTTGGTAGCATCAACTTGGACCAATAAGCTACCACGCGTCAGCAGTTCAGGGGCTAGGGTTTTTGTTTTTTTTCTGGAGGGGGGGGGGGGGTGTTGGGGGTTTTGTAGGGTTAATTTAGGTGTTTCATATATTGTGTTAGGTAGCTAATTAATAGAGAGAAGTGTCCTCTCTTATCTCCGTGCTTGGTCGACGCTACGTACTATACATATAGAGAGGACTCGACACGCTAGCTAGTAAGCAAATGAAGGAAACCATTAAGTACAGAAGATCGTCATGAACATATTATACAGAGAGAAGTGATATCGACCTCTACTTCTCCGAGAGATTGGTCGAACAACAAGTTTTCGTATATCTGTCCAACGCTACTGACTACATATATACAATATAAGATCTCTTACAATCCCTAACATCTGAATTCAACTTCCACATGGTATTCTCCGGCTTTATTGATGACGTGATCAAGAAAAAATCCCGCCAATTCATCTTGAATTGCTTTCATGCGATCTTATGCTAGGAGTTCATCCCACATCTGCCACGTCTAATTTGAAGAAGGGGGTCAATACATATATATGAATGAAACTCAACACAAATGATGGTAACAAAATGAAATTGTGAATATTATTGTTTACGCACATCATATTGTCTTTTAGAGTAGCCCCGCTTATTCTTGGCCGTTGCGTTGTAGATGAACTCGCAGACGTAGTATCCGAGTAATCATTCCCTTGTTCCTGCCACAAGCACTTTACGAGAAAAAGAGGTCAATCAAACTGATAATGAAGCATCATTAATGGCATTGATGAAAGTAGCTAGAATCAACGGGAGATGCGCGGAACTAGCTAGCTAGTAGTACTTACTTTCGGGTATGTAAATCGCAGCTCCCCGGCAGTCCCGGAGCTTGTGCGGTGAATAGTTTTCAAACCCTGCGAGACAAAGAAAACAATTACTTGATATCAGGAAATGAACAAAAAGTTGCCGATATGGTGCGATAATGATCGATTGAACTTACTTCTTGAGCATTTTAGTCATGTCCGCATATTCCTCTGGATCTTTTTGTCTCGAGTCTAAGACGGTTACTAGTCCCTGCTCAAGCTTGATCTCTAGAAGAATATAGTGAAAGCTGTGCACGCATGCATAACTCATCAATTACATTACTATAACCTCGAGTAATAAGGGAAACCGAATATGCACGAGACAATAACACTCACTTGAAGTTGTAAGGAAAGAGTGTTTTATCTTTGTTTTGATTTATTATCAACGATCGTAGCAAGTTGGCCTCAGTGTATTTGGCATGAAATTTAACTGTAAATTCATCTATGAGATTTGTGTTAATGAACCCAATATCATAGATTTGTGCTTTTCTGCATTCGACGATCTTCAATCTGCATAATATAGTGAGGATAATTATATATACATGCAATGAAAGAGCTGAGCTATATATTGAGACTTAATGACATAAGTAGTACTTACAGACAGTAGCAAGTGACCGTTAATTTATCGAGGGTCTTTTGATTGAAAAACTGGAAGAACTCCTCAAATGGAACAGTCAACAGTTCAATTCCAACGAGGTCGCGCTCCTCTTTAACTCTCAGCGTCAAAGTATCCTTCCCCCAGACTCTCTGCAGGTTTTCATATACCAATGATGGAATCTTCGCATCATCATTGTTAGAGGAGGACTTCCATCTTTGACGAGAGGCTTCCCGTACTGGTATTTGTGTTCGTCCACCTCCATTATATCAAAATGTGCATCTTCGTCGTGCATGTAATCTGCAGGATTGGTACCGGGGAAGATCCCCGGATGATTAGCGACGATATCGCTAGACACCTTGGGCGGGGGGCATGATTGGTTCGCTTGTTCGCCAAGCTGGGCAATTTTTTTCCCAGCTCATCGTTCTGCTAACCTTCGATCACTGCAAGTACTTCCCGACCGCTCCGCTTCCTGATATGTCCTCTCAATAATGCGCTCATAATTGTTTTTTGACGGAGACGGTGGTGTTTTCTTCAGGGCATCGATAGTGCGCTTTGCTTTCACCGCATCTATCTTCTCCTCCGGAGGTGGATGTTTCTTAGCTCTTTGCGTTTCAAAGAAGTCCCTCACTTGGGCTTGACAGATCTCCGCGTTTTCCTTGTCGGTCATCTCGTATGGTAACTTCTCGAGAGGCTTGAGAGATGGACCGAATCTGTATTGCCTCCCGAATCTGGCTGTACTGCTACATGCTGGAGCAGACGGAGCGTCTGTCTTCTTTCCTTGCTTACGAGACAGAGGACTACGACGCGCCGGAGCAGCCGGAGCGGCGGCAGGTCTCTTCCGCCCTTGCTGACGAGGCGGAGGAGGAGGCGGGCTGCTCGGAGGCACCGACGCAGGCTGAGAAGGAGGCGGAGTTCCGCCACGCGCCGGAGAAGGTGGCGGAGTGCCGCCACGCGCCGGAGAAGGAAGGAGGCGGAGTGCCCTGATCACTCGGCGGAGGAGGAGGCGGAGTGCCCTGACTCGCCGGAGGAGGAGGACGAGGAGGCGGAGGCGTCCAGTTAGGAAGGTTGATGAACTCCTTCCGCCATAGGCATGGAGTCTTTAGAGAAGAACCCAGCCGAGTCTCCCCTTCACCGGTAGGGTGGTCAAGCTCTAGCTCCTCAAATCCCGTTATTTCATCCACCATCACCCTAGCATATCTTTCTGGAATCGGCCGGCAGTGAAAAGTTGCGCTGGGTTCAGGAGGTGCAACAGAGCCGACAGTCGCCTTGACTTTGAATTTCTGCCATTGCATCATAAGGTGGCAATGTTGAGACTCCGTGATAGCATCCACGGGGTAGCTAGCAGGAGCCGTCAAGACAGGCTCCTGAAGCAGCTCGGTGGAAGCCACGCTGCTTCTCCGCTGAGATGGCGGGGTAGCTTCGGCAGGTCGCTTGCTGTGAACTGCTTCTCGTTCCTCTAGCGCTTGTACCCTTGCGTGCAGCGCCTGCAGTTGGGTCAGCTCCACATTCCTCTTCCTCTCCCGTCCTTTGTAACCGCCTGCGTCGGGAAACCCAGCCTTCCAAGAAACAGAGCCTGGCGTGCCTCGTGTCCGTCTAGGGTGCTCAGGATTCCCGAGGGCCTGTGTGAGCTCGTCGTTCTCTCTGTCGGGAACGAACGTCCCTTTCTGTGCTGCGTCGATATACTCCTGAAGCCTCGTGACGGGTATTATCAGTTGCTCGTTCGTTCAAACGCACTTCCCTGATTCAGGGTCCAACGATCCCCCAACCCCGAAGAACCAAGTCCTTGAATGGTCTGGCCAGTGCAATGTCTCTGGTTCGACCCCTTTATCAAGCAGGTCATTCTCAGCCTTGTCGCACAACGGCCGGGCACTGAGGTAGCCACCTGACCCCGTGCGATGGTGATGCTCCTTCTTTGTAGCATTTCTCTTGTTTGTCGCTGACATCTTCTTACTCTTCTCCGATGTCTTGTGGGCGACAAATGTGTCCCAGTGATCTCTAATCTTCTCAAATCGGCCGTTGAATTCTGGAGTCTTGTCATTGTCGACAAACGTTGATTTCAGCTCATTCTTCCACCTCCTGAATAGATCAGCCATCTTCTTAAGAGCATGAGCCTTGATCAATGGCTCTTTAGCTGGCTTCTCCGGATCCTCCTCTGGCGGTAGGGTGAAATTTGCCTTCAGCGCGGCCCAAAGATCATCTTTCTGCCTATCGTTGACATAAGACACCTCAGGGTCTTCCTTCTTAGGCTTATACCATAAGTAGATGCTGATCGGGATCATGTCCCTAACAAGAACCCCGCACGGAGCAGAAAATGCTTCCTTGGTCTGGAGGGGTGCAATCGGTTGGCCATCGCGCGCGATTTCTGTGATCGTGAACCTTTCATCCGAGCGCAACTTTTTCTTCGGGCCTCATCTCGTTACCGAAGTTTGGCTCGATCCGGAGGGCTAGAAAAGAAGAAAGAAGAGAGTTAATATGTGTACATACCAAAATAATTAATGCATCAATGAGCTATAGTCAGCACAGGCTTAATTAATATATATACCTGGCCGGACTCTGTTCGGTCACCGGACCCGTCATCACGGTGGCCTTCTTCCACCGGCATTCGGTCACCAGAGCCATCATAATCATGTCCTTCCTCCTCCATTGTTCGATCACCATAGCCTGCTTCTTCCCCTATCCCTCCAGACCATCGGTGTCGTTGAGATACGACAAGACATCAGCTCCGGCTGCGATTATGTCCCCCAACACCTGTTCTGCTTCCTCGTCTTGGCCGTGCTCCATAGTTTCTGCATATATTACAACATGGCAATTATTATACAAAACATGACAGATGGATATATTAGTGGCAAACGTAGACCTAGCTAGCTAATCACAACAAGGAATCATATTAGTGGCCTCGACGCTTCTCTAGGGTTTGGGGTGGCCTCGGCAACGCTTCTAGGGTTCGGGGTGGCCTCGACGACAACGCTCTTTTAACTTGGTAAATTTGGGTGGCCTCAGCAGCGCTTGTAGGGTTTGGGCCGGACCGCCCCTCTCATGATAGTCCGATGTCCAGACCAACAAATTTGGACCCTCCACCCTAGACCGCTCGGCAATCCATGACCCTCTATACCCTAGTTCCCGACCCTCGACCCCCTCATGTCACGTTTGTCTAGTGTCAAAGGATTCAACAAAACCATGTCTTCATCATTAGGTGGAAGTAACAGGCGCATGATGGTACGAAGTTCTCCAAAGTTGTTTTGGAACGGAGTCCCAGATAGGATAATTCGCTTTTTGGTACAAAGTTCAGCAAGAGCCTTCCGAATATCGCTATTTGGAACGCTTTGCTGATATTCGTACCAAAATAAGAATTATCCTATCCGGGACTCCCTTCCAAAATAACTTTGGAGAACTTCGTACCATCATGCCCCGGTTACTTCCGGGTAATGATGAAGCCATGGATTTCTTCAATACTTTGACACTAGGCAACCTCTCGACCCCTCGGCGATCCTCGACCCTCCACCCCTCGACGACCCTCGAACCCTCGACCCTCGAACCCTCGGTGACCCTCGACCCCTCGGTGACCCTCGACCCTCTACCCTAGCTAGTTCCCGGCCCTCGCCCCTCCTCATCCCGAAGATATCGGGGAGGGGGGTATATCGACCCCCCCTCATGTCGAAGTTATAGGGGAGGTGGTATATCGACAATGACATACCCGATAAATAATAAGAAGAGGAGGAAGAAGAAAGGAATAGAGGAGAAGATCGAAGAAATAAAGAAGAAAAAAAGAGGAGAAGAAGAACGAAATAGAGGAGAAGAAGAAAAAATAGAATATTATTTTTTTCTTCTTCTCCTCTATTCCTTTCTTCTTCTCACCTTTTTTTTCCTCTTCTTATTTATTTCTCCTCTTCTTACTCTCCTCTTCTTCTCCTTTTTCTTTTCCTTCTTCCTAAACTAAACATAAACTAAAATAATCCTAAAACTAAACGAAACTTCTCCTCCTCCCTTTTTTTCTTCTTCTTTTTTACATCCTAAAACTTTATGAACAAAATTACAACAGAAAAAAAATAAAAATTCTATGAACAAAATTACAACAGAAAAAAATCATAAAAATTCTATGAAAAAATGACATATTCTTTGCATATGAACATACAAACATTTGCATATTGTACAATAATATCACCAAAAAAATCTATTAACAGAAAAAATTCCTAACTTTTGCATATTCTTTGCATATGAACATACATACATACATACATCATCATCATCATCATCATCATCATCATCATCTACTACTATAATATGAACAGAAAAAATCTATATATGTGAACAGGGCCTTCGTCGTCGGCGTCGGGGCGGGCGGCGGCGTTGGGGCGGGCGCGCGGCGGCGTTGGGGCGCGGGGGGGGGGGGGGGAGGAGGAGAGGAGGGGGAACGACGCGGTGAGTCTCACAGTGCAGGGGAGCGACGGCGAGGTCGGGGCAGGGCCCTCGGCGTGCGCGACAGCGAGGTCGGGGCAGGGCTCGGCAACGGCGAGGTCGGGACAGGGCGCGTCGACGTCGGGGCAGGGTGCGGCGAGGCTGGGGCAGGGGCGACGGCGATGACGGAGACGGCGGACGGGGGCAGGGCAGCTTGGCGGCGTCGTCGGGGGGCAAATGGTCGATGAAACTGAAAAATTTACAAGTCCTGCTTATATAGACAGAGCATTGGTTCTGGTTCATGGCACCAACCGGGACCAATGCCCCCCTTTAGTCCCGGTTGGTGCCACTAACCGAGACCAAAGGTCTCTTTTCAGCAGCCCAAAGGGCGGGAAGCAGAGGCCTTTGGTCCCGGTTGGTGGCACCAACCAGGACTAAAAGGGGGGCATTGGTCCCGGTTAGTGACATGAACCGGTACCAATGCACCCCTTTAGTCCCGGTTGGTGCCACCAACCGGGACCAAAGGCCTTGTGCTGCCCGCGTCGCGGCCAAAAGTTTAGTCCCACCTCGCTAGTTGAGAGAGCTCGAGAGTGGTTTATAAGCGCTGTTGCGCCCACCCTCTCGAGCTCCTCTCAACTGCAGGCTTTCGGGCCTAATCTGTCGCTATGTGCCTGTGGGCCTACTGGGCCTGCTGCGGGCTTGAATCCTGGCCCATGGTTTGGTTTCTAGTTGTATTCAGGTCGTGGTGGCCCAGTAGGTGGCACTTTTTTAAATTTTTTTGTTTTATTTGCTGCTTTATTTATTTTACTTTATTAAAGTTTATTTTGTTTCTACTTATTTATTTTATTAAAGTTTATTTTATTTTATTTTATTTCTACTTATTTATTTTATTAAATTTTATTTTATTTTGTTTCTACTTATTTATTATAGTTTATTTTGTTTCTACTTATTTATTAAAGTTTATTTTGTTTCTACTTATTTATTAAAGTTTATTTTGTTTCTACTTATTTATTTTATTTCGTTTTTGCTTTTTTATTTATTTTATGAAAATTCCTTTTGCTTTTAATGTTTTGAACATAAAATACTTTGATAATTTTAGTTGCATAAATTTTATATAATTTTAGTTTCAATAGTACTAGAGGTTTATAAAAGCTTTTTAGTTGATTCCTTTAGTACCGGTTCTAAGGCTGTTACAAAGGCATTTCATTTAGTACCTGTCCTAAGGCTCCCCACGAACACCTTTAGTACCGGTTCGTGGCATGAACTGGTAATAGAGTTTTTTCGTTGATTCTTTCTGCAGCTGTTTTTTAGTCCCACATCGCCAAGCGAGAGGCACTCGCAGCGGTTTATAAGACCTGAGTGCAGAGACGATGAAGGAGAGGCGCAATGCTCACCTTCATGTTGCTTAGCTTCAGGCCTTGAGGAAGTGGTGTAGACTACACTATTAGCTCCGTGCAGTCTACACTATTTCCTCAAGGCCTAAAGCTAGGCAACGTGCATGTGAGCATTGTGTCTCTCTTTTATTTTTAATAACTTATTACAACTTCGGACTTCTTGTGTGTTCAAAATGCACCATTCAAAGCCCCATCATCAATTTACCCTTTATGACTTCATTTGTTATTTTTCATGCATTTACTGATTTTTTGAGCTATAAGACCCTGAAATTGAAAAGCACTGCAAAATGAACTTTGAAAAGGTTAAACTTGGCATGGTATCATCATTTCACCCACATAGCATGTGCAAAAAAGTTGAGGGTTACGGCAAAAACTGGATGCACTTCGTGTACAAAACGGACAATCTCTTTCGAAGTATCAGGGTTTCATATGGAAACTCGTCTGTTACAACAGGCATTTCATTTTTTTGAACTCATTTGAGCTCCAGACTTCTTGTGTGTTCAAAATGCACCATTCAAAGCCACATCGTCAATTTTCAACCCTTTCTAACTTCATTTGTTATTTTTCATGCATTTACTGATTTTTTTAAGCTATAAGACCCTGAAATTGAAAAGCACTGTAAAATGAAATATGAAAAGGTTGAAACTTGGCATGGTATCATCATTTCACCCATATAGCATGTGCAAAAAAGTAGGGAGGGTTACGACAAAAACTGGATGCACTTCGTGTACAAACGGACAATCTCTTTCGAAGTATGAGGGTTTCATACGGGAACTCGTCTGTTACAACAGACATTTCATTTCTTCACATGTAATTGCAGTGATATTCTAGATCAAAGGCATCACCATAATAGTTGTGGAGAGAAAGTCTTCACTTTTTCTTCGCTTGTGTCCTTTTCTTATTGCGCCGTGACTATGGATAATCTTCATCCTTTATCAGGGTGCTTGGGTCAGCCTTGACTTTGAAGGGAGGAATTTCATGAAACTTTTCATAATCTTCAGACATGTCTGTCTTGCCCTCCACTCCCACGATGTCTCTTTTTCCTGAAAGAACTATGTGGCGCTTTGGCTCATCGTATGATGTGTTCACTTCCTTATCTTTTCTTTTTCTTGGTTTGGTAGACATGTCCTTCACATAGAAAACCTGCACCACATCATTGGCTAGGACGAACGGTTCGTTTGTGTACCCAAGATTGTTCAGATCCACTGTTGTCATTCCGTACTGTGGGTCTACCTGTACCCCCTCTTGACAGATTGACCCATTTGCACTTAAACAAAGGGACCTTAAAATCATGCCCATAGTCAAGTTCCCATATGTCCACTATGTAACCATAATATGTGTCATTTCCCCTCTTGGTTGCTGCATCAAAGCGGACACCGCTGTTTTGGTTGGTGCTCTTTTGATCTTGGACGATCGTGTAAAATGTATTCCCATTTATCTCGTATCCTTTGTAAGTCAATATAGTCGAAGATGGTCGCCTGGACAATGAGTACAGCTCGTCACAAACAGTGTTGTCACCTCTGGGACGTGTTTCCAACCAACTGCCGAAAGTCCTGATGTGTTCACATGTAATCCAATCGTCAGACTGCTCCGGGTGTTTGAAGCGCAGACTGCTCTAGTGTTCATCGACATACGGGGTCACCAAGGTAGAGTTCTGTAGAACTGTGTAGTGTGCTTGAGACCAAGAATGCCCGTCCCTGCATATTATTGAGTCCCCTCCAAGCGTGCCTTTTCCAGTCAGTCTCCCCTCATACCGCGATTTAGGGAGACCAATCTTCTTAAGGCCAGGAATGAAGTCAACACAAAACGCAATGACATCCTCTGTTTGATGGCCCATGGAGATGCTTCGTTCTGGCCTAGCGCGGTTATGAACATATTTCTTTAGGACTCGCATGAACCTCTCAAAGGGCATATTGTGTAGAAATACGGGGCCCAGAATGACAATCTCGTCGACTAGATGAACTAGGACGTGCGTCATGATATTGAAGAAGGATGGTAGGAACACCAGCTCGAAACTGACAAGACATTGCGCCACATCACTCCTTAGCCTTGGTATGATTTATGGATCGATCACCTTCTGAGAGATTGCATTGAGGAATGCACATAGCTTCACAATGGCTAATCGGACGTTTTTCGGTAGAAGCCCCCTCAATGCAACCGGAAGCAGTTGCGTCATAATCACGTGGCAGTCATGAGACTTTAGGTTCTAGAACTTTTTCTCTGACATATTTATTATTCCCTTTATATTCGACGAGAAGCCAGACGGGACCTTTATACTAAGCAGGCATGCAAAGAATATTTCCTTCTCTTCATTGGTAAGAGCGTAGCTGGCAGGACCTTCATACTGCTTTGGAGGCATGCCGTCTTTTTCGTGCAAACTTTGCAGGTCCTCTCGTGCCTCCGGTGTATCTTTTGTCTTCCCATACGCGCCCAAGAAGCCTAGCAGGTTCGTGCAAAGGTTCTTCGTCACGTGCATCACGTCGATTGAAGAGCGGACCTCTAGGTCTTTCCAGTAGGGTAGGTCTCAAAATATAGATTTCTTCTTCCACATGGGTGCACGTCCCTCAGCGTCATTCGGAACAGATAGTCCGCCGGGACCCTTTCCAAAGATTACGTGTAAATCATTGACCATAGCAAGTACGTGATCACCGGTACACATGGCGGGCTTCTTCCGGCGATCTGTCTCGCCTTTGAAATGCTTGCCTTTCTTTTGACATTGATGGTTGGTCGGAAGAAATCGATGATGCCTCAGGTACACATTCTTCCTGCATTTGTCTAGGTATATACTTTCGGTGTCAGCTAAACAGTCCGTGCACGCGTGGTATCCCTTGTTTGTGTGTCCTGAAAGGTTACTGAGAGCAGGCCAATCATTGATGGTTACAAACAGCAACGCATGCAGGTTAAATTCCACCTTTTTGTGCTCATCCCACACACGTACACCGTTTCCATTCCACAGCAATAAAAGTTCTTCAACTAATGGCCTTAGGTACACATCAATGTCGTTGCCGGGTTGCTTAGGGCCTTGGATGAGAACTGGCATCATAATGAACTTCCGCTTCATGCACATCCAAGGAGGAAGGTTATACATACATAGAGTCACGGGCCAGGTGTTGTGATTGCTGCTCTGCTCCCCGAAAGGATTAATGACATCCGCACTTAAACCAAATCATACGTTCCTTGGGTCACCTGCAAACTCAGCCTAGTACTTTCTCTCGATTTTTCTCCACTGCAACCCGTCAGCGGGTGCTCTCAACTTCCCGTCTTTCTTACGGTCCTCACTGTGCCATCGCATCAACTTGGCATGCTCTTCGTTTCTGAACAGTCGTTTCAACCGTGGTATACCACATCACCTTCGCAGGAACCCTCTTCTTGGGGGGCTCGCCGTCAACATCACCAGGGTCATCTCGTCTGATCTTATACCGCAATGCACCGCATACCGGGCATGCGTTCAAATCCTCGTACGCACCGCGGTAGAGGATGCAGTCATTAGGGCATGCATGTATCTTCTGCACCTCCAATCCTAGAGGGCATACGACCTTCTTTGTTGCGTATGTACTGTCGGGCAATTCGTTATCCTTTGGAAGCTTCTTCTTCAATATTTTCGGTAGCTTCTCAAATCCTTTGTCAGGCACAGCATTCTCTGCCTTCCACTGCAGCAATTCTAGTACGGTACCGAGCTTTATGTTGCCATCTTCGCAATTGGGGTACAACCCTTTTTTGTGATCCTCTAACATGCGATCGAACTTCAGTTTCTCCTTTTGACTTTCGCACTGTCTCCTTGCATCAACAATGACCCGGCGGAGATCATCATCGGGCACAATATCGTCTGGTTCCTCTTGATCTTCAGCAGCTTCCCCTGTTGCAGCATCACCGTATTCCGGGGACACATAGTTGTCATTGTCCTCTTCTTCTTCGTTGTCTTCCATCATAACCCCTATTTCTCCTGCCTGGTCCAAACATTATAGTGTGGCATGAAACCCTTATAAAGCAGGTGGGTGTGAAGGATTTTCCGGTCAGAGTAAGACTTCGTATTCCCACATATAGGGCATGGACAACACATAAAACCATTCTACTTGTTTGCCTCGGCCACTTCGAGAAAATTATGCACGCCCTTAACGTACTCGGAGGTGTGTCTGTCACCGTACATCCATTGCCGGTTCATCTGCGTGCATTATATATAATTATGTGTGTCAAAAACCATTACAGATTCACATGGATAGATAAGTGACCAAATTAATAGAAGTTCATCATCATATTAAAACCAAAGTACATACATAGTTCTCATTGAACAACATATAGCTCTCCAGAGCATCTAACTAAACCATACATTGAAACTATGTAAAACCTTTCAATGCAACAACAAATGCGATCATAATCACAACCAAGGTAACAATTGATCCAACGGCATAATGATACCAAGCCTCGGTATGAATGGCATATTTTCTAATCTTTCTAATCTTCAACCGCATTGCGTCCATCTTGATCTTGTGATCATCGACGACATCCGCAACATGCAACTCCAATATCATCTTCTCCTCCTCAAGCTTTTTTATTTTTTCCTTCAAATAATTGTTTTCTTCTTCAACTAAATTTAACCTCTCGACAATAGGGTCGGTTGGAATTTCTGGTTCACATACCTCCTAGATAAATAAAATATATGTCACGTTGGTCGGCATAATTGTCATAAACAATAAATGAACCAAATAGTTTTAAAAGATAATATATACCACATCCGAATCATAGCCAGGACGAGGGCCGATGGGGGTGGATACCAAAACCATCGCACTATATAATAACAAGCAATAATAAAAGTAAGAAAATTAGACAAGTATCTATCTAATCATACAAGTAAGAATTTTTTTCTTTCAGAAAGAAGATAAGAACAAGAGGCTCACCAAGGTGGTGCCGGTGACGAGATCGGCGCGGGCGATCGACGGCGGTGAAGACGGGGGCGGGACGTGACGGACCGCTAAACCTAGACAAATCTCGAGGAAAATGGAGCTTGGAGGTCGAGCTTCGAGAGGAGAAAGCTTAACTAGCGTGGCTCGGGCATTTCATCGAACACCTCATGTGCATAGGAGGTGAGCTAGAGCACCACAAAGGTCTCCCCTCGCCGGCCAGAAAAACAGAGCAGTGGAGTGCTCTGCTCGCGGGCGAGGGGGTATATATAACCACCTCATTGGTCCTGGTTCGTGGCTGGAACCGGGACTAAAGGCCCCCCTTCTGTCCCGGTTCTAGGCACGAACCGGGACCAATGACTGTAGACCAGGAGCGAGGACCATTGGTCCCGGTTCGTGCCTTGAACCGGGACAAGTGGGTCCAGACGAACCGGGACAAATGCCCCACAGGCCCGGCCGGCCCCCTGGGCGCACGAACCGGGACGTATGCCCCCCATGGGTCCCGGTTCGTGACTGAACCGGGACTAATGGGCTGGTCAGGCCCCAACCAAAGCCCTGTTTTCTACTAGTGCTTTGATGTGATATACTTTGTTTGAATGATCAATACCATCACATCATCTTGCTTCAAAAATCTATTTGGGATGATGTGCCACTTAACTTGATTCATGATCACTTTGGCCGAAAAATACTATTTTAAGTTCCTGAAATCATTTATCACCAGGTTCTTGCCACTCTAGTTACAACTTACAACCCTGGTATTAAAAACTAGACCGGACCGGTAGTCCGACCAGAAAAATGTTGAACTGTCGCCGTGCCTGGTTTTTTAAGGTGTACCAGTCTTTTAGTAGAAAAAACCCAGAAAATATAAAAAACGGTGCATCAACAAGTAATCAAACACCTATCCTTCAGGCAAGACATGCTAAATGCCAAATAACCAACTAGGCTAATAACACTTTGTGATTTATTGATGGTTTACATTCAATGTTATGTGCATTCATTTGATGTGAGGTCACAATTTTGAAAACTTGCCTTAAATATTCCGGTTTTTTGTCACCAATGAACCGATGAACCAACGGTCCGACCAGTAAACACCTAAACCGAGAGCCTCACCGATGTGGTCATCTCTTTGGCTCTAACAACCTTGCTCATTCATTTTACAGTCACCGATAATTGCTGCTATTCCAAACATTATCGACTGGCTTGCCATCTCCTACGCAAAAGTATGACAGTAGTACATTTTTCAAAGGTTTAGTTTCACCATTTGCTGCTTCTGAACTTGACGCTTCTTGGCTTTTGTTTCACAGGATACTTCTTTTCTGTATACATGGGACGATTGCTTGGAGGATTTGGTGTGGTCACTATAAAACGCTCCTTTTTCTGCCTGATTATCTTTTGCATGTTTCGATATGTTGAGAACTTATCTGATCAAGTTCTTAGATAAAAAGGATCAATTGGGATGTGAGTGTTTTGGGGACAAATGGACCATTGCATATATAAATTTTATTTTTTGTCAAAAGAACTTTCGACTATATTCTCTTCAGGATATGGGAGGCGCTCTAGGATCTGTGAACCAGGTAGGCCTATCCTCAAAAGCAACTTGTCTTTTCAAAACCAAAACTTAGCTTGTTTTTGTTGAACTCGTTATGCAATTGTTCGCTCCACAATTGTCAATGTCAATTGGTATGCCTATATTCCCGGTATGTTTTATTCCTTGGAGGATGCTTGCGGTGATAGGTAAAATGACTTAACCGAAAAAGGCTTTCGCCCCGCTTTATATATAAAGCAAAGATCAACCACAACCCGGTACAAACGCACTCCACCACAACACACACCCAAGACAGGATACATAGGCGCTGAGCGCAGCAATACGACCACTAGCACTACAAGAGCAACCGGGGGCTCCAACAATGAACATGTCACCGCGAAGATATGAAGCCACATATGACGAACCATGGACTCCAAGACGGTGCCTTCAGGAAGGTTACGACACCGGAGTGCCGACACCGCCTGATATGAGGATTAGAGTTTCCGCTGGAGCCACACGACGGGCAATGAGAGCCACGACAACGCCCTCAAGAAGGAAACAAGCTACGCAGCCGCCGGTCCGTCCGAAGATAGAGCAGATTTTCACCCCGGCCAACACTCACTGCCACCGAACGCCACTCCCCGACAACCACGCTGCCCATGCGTCCATGGCCATTGGGCAGCACCGAGCAACGGGCTCCGCCCATGAGCACCGCGCTACCACCACCAGGGTTGCCGCCCCGGCATCCAAGACCTAGATACCGCCTCACCCGATACCCGCCGCTACCCCAACCGAAGAGATGATCGGATCCCGGGGCAAACAAGCCTCCATCGATTCGTCCAGCAACAACGGGCGCGAGACGAGCATGGTCTTGCTGCCGGGCACGAGACAAGCTCGGTCCTGCTGTCGGGCACGAGACGAGCGTGGTCCTGCTGCCAGGCGCGAGACGAGCATGGTCCTGCAGTCGGGCGCGAGACAAACTCGGTCCTGCAGCCCGAGCGCGAGACTAGCGATGGGCCGCAGCTGAGAAAGGGCCATCCCTTCAACGGAAATAGCATCCGGGCGACGAGGAGAGAAATCGAAGGCCGACAGAAGCCGCCAACGGACGAGCCGACGCCGGAACAT
This sequence comes from Triticum aestivum, assembly GCF_018294505.1. Classification (NCBI taxonomy): domain Eukaryota; kingdom Viridiplantae; phylum Streptophyta; class Magnoliopsida; order Poales; family Poaceae; genus Triticum; species Triticum aestivum. The sequence continues at coordinate 476,753,032 of NC_057796.1, forward strand.
GCCCGCCGCTGCTGCTGCCGACCTGCCAAGCTACCGTGGAGCCACCCACGGCCAGAGCCACAACCACACTAAGCCACGGCCCAACCCGCGCCGCCCGGCGAGCTCCAAGCGTCGGAGCCGTCGGGCACGCACCCGCACGACCAGCCGCTGCTGCAAGCCGCCACGGGGCCATCACCACGCCGCGCCGCAACAGATTTGCGGCACCGGCCCGCCACCATCCACCAACGGACCGGCGATGGGAGGGAGTAGCGCCAAACCCAACACCGGCAGAACCACCTGCACCATGTAGAGGCCACTTGCACGGGGAAAGCAGCCGCCCCAGGCAGCACCACGCTAGCCAGGGCACACCACAGAACCTCGCCAGACAAGCCCGGCCGAATAGGCCGTCTCCGGCCAGGTAGGATGGGATCAGCAACTCCAGCCACCGCCAACCAGAGCCGTCGGGGCCTCCACCACGCGCGTCCGCCCTGCCACCCACGTGGCCAGGACGGCCAGCACTGCCGCATCTCGACGACGATGTGCGCCCACCGGATCCGAGCAAAGGAGCCCAGATCCACCGCCAAAACGGCCAGCCGCCGCTCCCCACGGCGAGGAAGACGGAGAGGAGGCGGGGGCCGCCGCCGCGCCGCAGAAGAGGCCGGAGAGCCAAATCCGCCGCGGTGCGCAGCTCCGGGACGCACGCCTTGCCGCCCAGGGCCGGCCTCCGCGCGCGACCGAAGAGAGAGGCCCGCCGGCGGCGGCCGCCTCATGGGCTTTGCCCGGCGGCGTCGCCCGACGGCGGCGAGGGGGGCGGGAGTTTTTTTTTCAGTAGGTGGGGGTGGCGGCAGCGGCATTAGGTTTCACCCAAGCCGCCCCCCCTGGAGAGCGACGCGGTTGGGGTTTTTTTTCCTCTCTCATCGTAAAATGACATAATGCTGATGCGTTACTGAACATTGTTGTTTTCACTGTCAGTTTTCACTAAACCCCTGATATTTCAATTCACAAGATCAGTAATAGTAAATGCCATGTTGGCAAATATGACTACAATCCTGAGATGTCCTAGGAAAATATTTCATTTCTGCTTTCGAAGGAAAAGTTACTTGTGTCAGTAAACAATATAATGCTGATTTCGCTAGTACTTTGTATATGTGTCTAGTTTCTAAACCTCTGACTAGTTCTGATTCAAATCTCCGGGATGCCATTCTTGAAGGAATTTTGCCATGCACAATATTGATACCTGGCCTATTCTTCATTCCAGAATCTCCAAGATGGCTGGTTTGTATATGCAAATGTTCATATATACAAAGTGCTGCATCATTCTGAAATTTTTATTAACCACTTTGTGAGTCAATCTCCAGGCAAAGATGAATGGAGGATTTCGAAACCTCACTACAAGTTTTGAGGGAATTTGAGACTGACATCACCTCAGAAGTGAATGATATAAAGGCAGGCACCGGTCTTTCTTCTTCTGGATTGACTAACTGCAAATCTATTTGAAGTATTTGTGTGTGCGTCTAGTTGCTTGTGAGGAGGAGCAAACATTGGCGACTGAGCTGAGAGTACTTTGTGTATTCTATATTTAACATGAAAAGCTCTTCAGGTATTACAAACAGTGACTTGGCCACATCTGGACTTGGAGGTATTCAGGTGTGTAACTCGACAGATTTTTTCTTGTCTCTTACTCCCTCCGTTCCGATTTACACGACAAGTAAATCGGAACGGAGGGAGTAGTACTGTACTTTACATTATGCTGCTGACAGCATTTGTCATCAGGTTCTTGCCACTCTAGTTACAACCTGGTTACTAGACAGGGCTGGCCGGCGCATCCTACTCATTGTAACTTCCTCCTCCCTGTGAAACTAATTTGTTACTGTAGCTGTCTGTAACTATAGTCTAGCTCTCACTTCAACTACCAGATATCTTCTGCTGGGATGACTATAAGCCTTCTTGCGGTTGCCGTCATATTTTTTATCAAGGTATGTTCAGGTTTCTGTACTACAGGGTAACACAATAAATCACAGGGCCTCTACTGTCAATCTGCTGAACATTTTCTCATATTATCACGGTTTATTTTTTCCAGGACACTGTTTCACAAGACTCTCACTTGTATTACATATTGAGCATGGTCTCCTTGCTTGCTATTGTGGTACGTTCATCCGTCAGTTAAACTGTTTGGTCTGAAAAATCACATTGCAAATATGCAAGCTGTGCCTGAAATACTACTAACTTGACACTTCATTCAGGCTTATGTTATCGCCTTCTCCTTCGGTATGGGCTTCATTCCATGGGTCATAATGTCTGAGGTACAGTGAATTTGCATACTCATCATAGTTCATAAAACTATTTTGGTATGTCACATTATCACTGGAGCATTCACATAACCATACTTTTGGACTTGTTATGTTTACAGATCCTCCCGGTTAGCATCAAGAGTCTGGCGGGAAGCTTCGCGACGCTCGCCAACTGGCTGACTTCCTTTGGGATAACGATGACAGCAAACTTGCTGCTCAGCTGGAGTGCTGGAGGTTCACACTCACTCTTGTGCTTTCTCTGTTCCCCTAGAGTAATAGAATTATTATGAAGCCATAGCCTGACGCAAGTTACTTATGTTTTACAATGATCTCTGCAGGTACCTTTGTGTCCTATATGCTCGTGAGCGCCTTTACGCTCGTGTTCGTCATCCTCTGGGTGCCGGAAACCAAGGGAAGAACCCTCGAGGAGATACAGTGGTCATTCCGCTGAGCCCCGGAGGCCGGAGTAATTCTTCCTGAATGGCATTGTTCTGCAAGTTGGGCATTGTTTTTGTTTTGTACAAGTCCAAGACGATTCTTCCTCGATGAAGGTCAAGCATTTTTTCTGTCCATACAAAGTTGTGTATATTCTTGTACAACATTGGTTCAGACTTTCAGTTGGCTTTGTAAAGGGGGCCTGTGTAGTGACTCTCATCAGATTATACTGCGGTTTTGTGTTTACTGTACCATGGTCAGCCGAGATTTTTTTCGAAATAAAATGTAAGCGAGAATACTAGTTTCTGAGATGGGTAAACGGCTCTTCGAGCGCCGGGGGAAACCCCAGATCCAGTTCCTTGAGTCGGACGACAGCGGCGTCACGGCGTCGTTCCCTTTCATAAAGGCGCCGTCTTGCTGGCTTATGCCGTGTCTGGTACTAGATTCCGAGTGTTAGGGCGTTGTCTTAGTTTGGGTTGTTTTTGTTGGTCTGGGTAGTTTAGCGCTATGTTGTACCTCCTGTTTAGGCTGAGCATCCCATGTCTCTTTGCTTTGGGCACCTTGTTCACGCCATCGTGCCATGCGATGCACCCCTCTATATTCTCATTTCAACTCCTTCTATCAATGAAAGATACGCAAGCTTTGTGTATTCGCGAAAGAAAGATGGGTAAACGGAACAGAAGACACAATCTTCTTGTCACATTTCCATCATTATGGTGGCAAGGCCTTCTGACTTGACTTTCAGATTGATGGCCTTGGACAATGAATTTCAGGGTGTCTATACTCATACTAGATAATTGCACGTGTGTTGCAACTGCAGCATAAATATTCTAGGAACTGTCTAATCATCGGCCGTCTGTTCATTTCGGTTTAGGTCGGTTCTTTGTCGTGTGGGAGTGTGAAACGTGTCTTTGTTGGCTTTCCAGTTCAATCCATAGCTCTGAAAAATTCAACTGATTTCGTTTAGGTGGTCTGCCTGCAGTGTTTTCGGTTTTCCACCTCGATTACCGTACTAACGGACCGGATAGCAAAACCCTTTACCCACTTTTTTTTCGAGGGGGCCCAGTTACCTACTCGCACACATAGTTTTGTTCGTGTTCACGGCGAAACCATTAGTTAAGGAGTACTCGTTACAAAGATCACTCCCACCTTCCCAGGTTACGACAAGTGGCGCGCTTTATAGTTTTCCCCTTTTTCGTAGATCTGTTTATTCAAAATGTTTTATCTCTTAAACCGTGTGTCCAAATCTCGAACCGTTTTCATCGTTGGATTCTTCGCGTCGAGATCTTCGAAACTAAATCCCATGCTGATAGGTTTGACGAACTTTTTTCACGAAAAAACTGAACCGGGAGCACGGGTTTTTTCCCTTTCCGAAAGAGGCACGTCCGTGCCTCTCGCGAAATCACAACCGTACCTCTCGCGGAAGGAAAAAAAACAGAAAACTTCCCGTTTCCGAGAGGCACGGCCGTGCCTCTCGCGGAAGGAAAAAAAACAGAAAACGTGTTTTTTTTCGTTGCCTAAAGGCACGGCCGTGACTCTCGCGAAAGCGCAACCATGCATCTCGCGGAAGCAAAACAGTGCCTCTCGCGGAAGCAAAATCGTGACTCTCGTGAAAAAAATGCGTTTTTTTCGGGCAAAATTTTTTTTGGACCCAAAAGCTAAGGAAGACCGATGGAAAACCAAAACATTGAAAAAAACCAGAAACATTTTGTTTTAAAAGCCGAGAACGTGTGCGGAAAAAGAAAAAAAACAAAATCCGGAGGGAGCGCCCAGAACGCGACACGTGGCGAGCGGCGGAGAGCGCGCCAAGTGGCGCCGATCGTTGCGAGGCTCCCGAAGGAGCGCTCGTTAACTAGTTGCTCTCTGTTCATGGGGTGGCCTATCCCCCCATCCGTGACTGGGCCAGTCCAGAAGAAGTGCAGAAACAAAGTCTATCCTGCTCCAGTGTAGATCCGGTCTTCTTATTCAAAAAAAGAAAACACACACACACCTGAGGGAGTCCTGGATTAGGGGGTCCTCGGACAGCTGGACTATATACTTTGGCCGGACTGTTGGACTATGAAGATACAAGATTGAAGACTTCGTCCCATGTCCGGGTGGGACTCTCCTTTGCGTGGAAGGCAAGCTTGGCAATTCGGATATGTAGATCTCCTCCCTTGTAACCGACTCTGTGTAACCCTAGCCCCCTCCGGTGTCTATATAAACCGGAGGATTTAGTCCGTAGGACGACAACAATCATAATCATAGGCTAGCTTCTAGGGTTTAGCCTCTACGATCTCGTGGTAGATCAACTCTTGTAATACTCATATCATCAAGATCAATCAAGCAGGAAGTAGGGTATTACCTCCATCGAGAGGGCCCGAACCTGGGTAAACATTGTGTCCCCCGCCTCTTGTTACCATCCGCTTTAGACGCACAGTTCGGGACCCCCTACCCGAGATCAGCCGGTTTTGACACCGACATTGGTGCTTTCATTGAGAGTTCCACTGTGCCGTCACGATAAAGGCTTGATGGCTTCTTCGATCATCGGCAACGATGCGATCCAGGGTGAGGTTTTTCTCCCGGGACAGATCTTCGTATTCAGCGGCTCTGTACTACGGGCCAACTCGCTTGGCCATCTGGAGCAGATCGAGAGCTATGCCCCTGGCCGTCAGGTCAGGTTTGGAAGCTTAAACTATACTGCCGACATCCGCGGAGACTTGATCTTCGACGGATTTGAGCCCATGTCAGGTGCGCCGCACAGTCACAACGAGCATGACTTAGCTCTGCCGTCGGACAGTGTTCGGGAGATCACACCTGTGGCTACTCCGGCCCTCAATCCGGAGCAGATCGCGCCGTCCGAGGACGGGCGGATGGACCCCGCCACGGAGGCCGCACACTCAGCGGCGATAGAGCCGAATACTGAATTCACCTCCTATGAGACCTGTGTTGCCGGACCCTTGGATTCGTCCCCGGCCACGGGCTCCGAACCGCCTGCGTCCGTGCCTATCGAATCTGATTGGGCACCGATCATGGAGTTTACATCCGCGGATATCTTTCAGCACTCGCCCTTGGGCGACGTGCTAAATTCATTGAGGTCTCTCTCCTTGTCAGGAGGCCCTTGGCCGAACTACGTCCGGCTTGAGTGGGAAGCGGACGATGAAGAAATTCGTTCCCCACCCACCACCCACTTAATAGCCACTTTCGACGACTTAACCGACATGTTCGATCTCGGCTCCGAAGACATCGACGGTATGGACGACGATGCAGGAGAAGAATAGGAACCACCGCCCACAGGGCGCTGGACAGCCACCTCATCATATGATATATATGGTGGACACCCCCAAAGAAAGCGATGGCAATAAGGCAACGGAGGATAAATAAAGCAATCTAAGCACCGGCGTCATCGGCGCCGCTCTAAGCCCCGCCATAGCTAAAGCAGCGATACCGGCACAAGAGACAATAACGCTGCGGATAGTGCCGAAGACAAATACAATCCCCTCCAGCCAGGCTTCGAGCGGGAGGATGGGCAAGCTAGCCCTAAGGAACAGGCGACAGACGGAGAATCAGAGGATGACACTTACATGTCCCTCTCCGAAGACGAGGTGAGCCTCGGCGACGAAGAATCTATCGTGCCTGAGGATCCCGTCGAGCAGGAGCGCTTCAAGCGCCGGCTTATAGCCACAGGAAAAAGCCTGAAGAAAAAGCAGCGACAACTTCAAGCTGATCAAGACCTGCTAGCGGATAGATGGACCGAGGTCCTGGCAGCCGAGGAATACGAACTCGAACGCCCAACCAAAAGTTACCCAAAGTGCAGGTTGCTACCCCAACTCGAAGAGGAATCATTAAAGCCTACACTACCAACGTATGATGCGGCTGACCGGCCACCTCGTGGCCGAGACAAAGCGGCATATCAGCCCGAAGTCCAGCCCGCACCCTATGGCCAGTCAAACAAAAACACCAAGGCCCGGGGCAACACGCAGGACCTGCGAGACGTATTGGAAAACAAAGCAGGACATAAAAGATCGATCTATGGATCACGGGGGCGCGCCCCAACGCGTGACGACGACCGTCACGCCGGATATACTAAAAGCAAATCCGGCCGGGCCGAATACAGCAGACAAGACTCGTATGAATTGCATCATGATATAGCCCGGTACAGAGGCGCCGCACACCCCCTATGCTTCACTCATGAAGTAATGGATCATGAATTCCCAGAAGGGTTTAAACCCGTGAACATTGAATCATATGATGGTACTACAGACCCCGCGGTATGGATAGAGGATTTCTTCCTCCACATTCACATGGCTCGGCATTGGCTGAATAGCTTGCCGGCAAACTCTATCGAAAGTTGGGAGAACCTGGCAGACGCATTCCTGGACAACTTCCAGGGCACTTATGTGCGACCACCGGATGCTGATGATTTAAGTCACATAACACAACAGCCCGGAGAGTCAGCCAGGAAATTCTGGACTCGGTTCTCAACTAAAAAGAACCAAATTGTCGACTGTCCGGATGCCGAAGCCCTAGCGGCCTTTAAACATAACATCCATGACGAGTGGCTCGCCCGACATCTCGGCCAAGAGAAGCCAAAATCCATGGCAGCCCTCACGACACTCATGACCCGCTTTTGCGCGGGCGAGGATAGCTGGTTGGCCCGTAGCAACAACACAGCAAGCAACCCTGGCACATCAGAGGCCGGAGATAGCAACGGCAAACCCCGACGCAACAAACACAAGCGCCACAAAAATGGTGAAAACGCCGAAGATACGGTAGTCAATGCCAGATTTAGTGGCTCTAAGTCCGGTCAGCGGAAAGGGCCATTCAAAAATGACAATTCGGGTTCATCCAGTCTGGAACGCATACTTCACCGTCCATGCCAAATTCTTGGCACCCCAGGAACACCAGCCAATCATACCAACAGAGAATGTTGGGTCTTCAAACAAGCCGGTAGGTCAGGCGCCAAAAACAAAGATAAGGGGTCTCAAAGCGATGATGGCGACGAGGAGCCCAGATCACCGAATACAGGAGGGTAAAAAAAAATCCCCCGCAAATCCAAACGGTGAACGTGGTAAACGCCACCCACACTCCCAACCCGGACCGGATGCGCACCCTCAGGGATGTCGACTTATCGGAACCAGTCGTCCCACAATACAAACTAGGGTCGATCACCTTCAACCGCACGGATCGTCCGGTTAACACCAATCAGGGCAATTCAGCCGCACTAGTCCTTGACCCAATAATTGACGGGTTCCACCTCACACGAGTCCTTATGGACGGAGGCAGCAGTCTAAACCTGCTTTACCAGGACACAGTGCGCAAGATGGGCATCGATCATTCGGTGATCAAGCCCACTAAAGCCACCTTTAGAGGTATTATACCAGGTGTGGAGGCCAGCTGTACAGGCTCCATCGCCCTTGAGGTAGTCTTCGGATCACCAGACAATTACCGTGCCGAAGAGTTAATCTTCGACATCGTCCCCTTTCGCAGTGATTATCAGGCACTGCTCGGACGAACCACGTTCGCTCGATTCAACGCGGTGCCACATTATGCCTACCGTAAGCTCAAGATGCCCGGTCCGCGCGGCGTCATCACGGTTAATGGCAAGGCCGAACTTTCCCTTGTTACAAAAGAGTATACTGCTGCTTTAACAGCAGAAGCAACGAGTGGCACCTTTCAATCGAACCTCGAGTTGACGGCCAGGCTCCCGGACACCGCCAAAGGACTCCGAACTACTTCGCGGCAGGATAGCCCGGCTCGTCCAGAGCTCAATTAAACACTCCGGCGAAGGCCAGGACATGCCACATACCGCGGCTCAACCGCTCTGCGGCACACAAGCATTTCTTACATTTTCTTTGCAGGTTCAACTTTGTGCAGACCAGGACTGGCGATATGGAAGCAGCTCGAACGTGCAAGGGAATCCTTAGATATTCCCCGCGATGACCATCCGACTATACTCCGGATCCGCACACAGCTTCTCCCCCCTGGTCTCAGCAGGTTCCACAGTCATATTTCCTTTTTATCACATTACCTGTACTCATACGCATCGACGTACTATTCAAATACAACATGTGGATTTATATGACGCTTATCTGCTGTTATTTCTTATTAAAATTCTTTTGTCAGGTGGCATCCGTACACCGCGATATGCCTTAAATATGCCAGGGGCTTCGTTTTACCCATAATACGGCAATAAAGTCCGAACACCTTCATGGAAGTTCGGCACCCCGAACTTATAGCATTATATGCATCAGCTCCGAATCATGTCTTGGGTCAAATGTTGGGTTTGCCCGGCTCCCATGTTTTGCTACCTTACGTTCCGCTATATCGGCTAAGGCGGCACAGGGAGAACTACTGTGATTGTGTCCCGGTTCTTCCGGACGAGCACCTCAGTAGAGAAAGCCGAAAACTGACTGTCATGATACGGCGAGAGCTGGTCAGCTGTTCGAGAGGTTGTAAAATCTTTAAGGATTCCTCCCGCATAATGCCATAACCAATGCAGCGTGCGATGGATCGGCTTTTCTTCCGATCAGGTGCTTATAGAGCCCCTTGTGCGGTCTTCCGAACACCAGGGGCTGCGCCTACCTTCCTTTTCTAAAGCTCCTATGGCTAAGTGAGAGTGATAAAGCCCTATAGTCCGATTGCCTGGTTCATTGTGCTGAACACCTCCTTCGAAGGACCCAAAACTGGGATAAAGAGTGATCAGGTTTATCCCGAACACCCCCGTACTTCCTACGTGGGGGCAGAAGCCGACGACTGACCAACTCTCAGGATTAATATATAAAACGGCCGCGCAGGAGGATAAACTTTTATATATCAGGCAATAAATAATAGAAATGACCTTGTTCAACATTACAAAGGACAACGTGATTGTATTCATGGAAATATAATGTCCTTGGTGCATTGCTCCGCCGCAAGGCAGGATCCTTTCAGGACACTTTCATAATATAATTCGGGATTGCGGTGCTCCTTCCCCTCTGGCGGTCCCTCGGTCATCAGCTTTTCAGCATCCATCTTCCCCCAATGCACCTTTGCGCGGGCGAAGGCCATTCGCACACACTTTATACAGATCGACCGCTTGATGACGTCAAGTCGAGGAAAGGCACTCACAAGCCGCTTCACGGGCCCAAAGTAGCTGCTTGGAATCGGCTCGGCGGGCCATAGCCGGATAATCAAATCCTTCATGGCTAGTTCGGCTTCCCTATGCAGTTCGATCAGCTGTTTCAGTTGATCGGCAAAATGCACCGGATAATTCGGTGCCAGATACTGCGACCAGAAGAGCTTATCCGCAGTGTTCCTTTCTTCGGCTCGGTAGAATTGGGCGGCATCCGATATGCTGCAGGGCAGTTCCGCAAATACCCCTGGAGAAATCCGAACTCAAAATTAGAAACATGATTTTCTCCTCAAATACTTGCTTTACATGGAAAAAAGCCTTACCCGCCGCGATCTTCCTCGCCTCTTGGATCTCCTGCAGGGCGCCTTGGGTTTCCCCCCGGGCATCGCGCGCGGCCTGATGAGCCCTGGTGAGTTCGGATTCTTTCTCCGTTAAACTCTGCTTCAAGGTCTCGCATTTCTTCACGGCCTCTTGAAGCTCTTGCTCAGCTTCAATAACCCTAGCCTCGTGCTTCTCACGAAGAGCCTGCTCTGCGGCTGCCTTTTTCTCGGCCTCGGCAACAGCCTTCTTCAGAGACTCGACTTCGGTCATCGCCCCTGGCGCAAAACATGAAACATATTTTATCATACTGGAAATTCGTTCGCACTGAACGCGAACAAGGCTTGCGCATACCTTGTTTATCTTCCAACTGCCTTTTCAACTGGCCAAGTTCTTCTTTGGCCCGCTCCAGACTTTGATTCAGTCTGGAGACCTCCGCAGTATGAGAGGTAGCAGTCGCTATAGACGTCTGCTTATAAAAGAAGAGAGATAGATGTCATCAAGTGAGTCTTCCTGCGAACATAAATTTGATCCTCTGTCCGGTTCTTTCTTTCACCGAACAGTGTATCAGGGACTACTATCCATACTATGACACTCTTCGAAACCTCCTAAAACATACCTCAAAGCCTCTTATAAGGCTGATACAGGCTTCATTCAGTCCACTCTCAGCAGACTGAATCTTCTCAATCACCGCACCCATAAGGGCACGGTGTTCATCGACGTTGGAGGCGCTCTTCAGCGCCGCCAACAAAGCATCCGGCACCTCTGGTTGGACAGAGGTTGCCGGTGGAACAGGCACACCCCCTCCAGCCGTGGGAGGCCGCATGCTTGATTTTGGAGCCGTATTGGTCTCCGGAATTGCGTCCGGCTGGGGGCCGAATTCAAGATGGCCCCCGCCGTCGACTCCCATAGGAATCTTCTCCCCCATGTCTCCGGCCCCTGAAGTTTGACCTCCAGGCGCCGCCTTCATGATCTCCCCCCCCCTCCTTGGCCTGGGTCCTTCTGGGACGAAACCTCGGTGTTATTCACATATTTGGGGGGAGGGGCCTTCGGGGGCGTCCCGTTCTCCATAGCATCCGAGCTCAGCAAATCCTCTGACGAGGATTGTTCGGTGCGGGACCTCGCCGGACTACAAAAAAGTATGGCTCAGGTTAAAATATTATGCTATGATGAGTCTGGGCACATAAACGTGTTCGGATTTTATATACTCACGAGTTCACCAGGGGCTGGGCCCTGGGATCCCACTCCGGGCTGCTGTCGGCGGCGGCAGTGAACTCCTCCGGAAGAGGAGTTTTTCCCCTTTTAGGCGACTCGGCCTCCAAGTATATGGAGGCCGTCCTCTTCTTTCTTCCCCCCGCTGGGGATTCGTCTTCCTCCTCCTCCTCGTCCTCTTCGGAGGCAGAACGGGCATTGGAGCCTTCGGATATTGTGTCCGAAGTGCCGCGGCGACGAAGGCCGCCCCGGGCTTTTTGGCCACCTTCTCGGCCTTCTTCTTCGGCGCCTTGTAAGGCGCCGGGACCAGCATCTTCGTCAGAAGTGGGCCGGCCGGTTCTTCTGGCAGCGGGGCCGGACAGTGGATCCGCCCCGCCTTCTTCATCCAGCCCTAGGAGAGTTGTGGAAAACACATTAAGCATTTCCCTTGGGTTATGCGGATAAAACGTATAATGACTTACCGAGCTTGCAGGGCAGGACAGTTGGTACCCGCGGTCCTCGGCTGAGTCCGGCCATGATTTGCCGGACTTGAAAAGCACCTTCCAGATGTCTTTGTGTGAGGAGCCAAAGAGCTCTCGCAGGGTCTGGTGCTTGGCCGGATCGAATTCCCATAAATAGCAAGTCCGGTGTTGACAAGGCAGGATCCGGCAAACTAACATCACCTGGACTACATTGACATGTTCGATATTCTTGTCTTCCATATCCTTAATGCGCGTCTGGAGCATCGACAGTTCGTTGGACGAAGACTAGTCCAGGCCCTTCTTGGGCCAGGACGTAAGCCGCAGAGGGGCTCCGGATCGGAACTCAGGAGCAGCGGCCCATTTCGTGTCGCGCGGCTCAGTGATGTAAAACCACTGCTGTTGCCACTCTTTGACGGAATCATTAAAAGTACCTGTTGGCCATGTGACGTTGGGCATCTTGCTCACCATAGCGCCCCCGCACTCGGCGTGCTCGCCGCTCACAACCTTGGGCTTCACATTAAAGATCTTTAGCCATAAGCCGAAGTGTGGCGAGATGCGGAGAAAGGCCTCGCACACGACGATGAATGTCGAGATGTTGAGGAAGGAATTGGGGGATAGATCATGAAAATCGATCCCGTAATAACACATGATGCCGCGAACGAATGGGTGGAGGGGAAACCCTAGCACGCGGACAATATGAAGGAGAAATAAAACCCTCTCGTGGGGTTCCGGAGTAGGGACGATCTGTCCCGCCGTCGGGAGACGGTGGCTGATTTTCTTGGCCAGATACCCGGCCTCCCGAAGCTTTTTGATATACTTCTCTCGGACGGTAGAGGCCATCCACTTGCCTCCTGCTCCGGATCCGGACATTTTTGGAAGACCTTTGTGGGTGGAGAAGACGAACGCTCGGGCGCTGGAGCTCGAGCGAAGGGGAATGGATGAGGAAGGAGAAAGCTTGGGTGCAAAAGGGAGTCCTTATCCCCTTATAAAGGCAGCGGGGATTCTGCGCCTCCCCACTTTCCTAGTAAACTCGCTTATTCCCCAAGCGTCGTGATTGATGGCGCGGTTGGGTTACCCACACCCGTATTGATGAGAATCCCGTGATAAGGGGACACGATCTCTGCTTCGACAAGACGTGCCAAGAAAACCGCCTCGCAATATGTGCAGTAGCTGGTTGAGGAAAACGGTTCGAATAATGACTGGGCCGTTGCGTGGTGTCACGCTATGAAATTTGTCAGCAGATTAGATTTGTGGGATATTGTACTCTCTACGGTGGTATGTGGGATTTGTTTTGCAGAGCCGGACACGATCCTTGTGTTCAAAATCTTCTATGGAGTATTCGGAGGAGGAACCCGCCTTGCAATGTCGAAAACAATCTGCGCGCCGGACTCATCGTCATTGAAGCCTGGTTCAGGGGCTACTGAGGGAGTCCTGGATTAGGGGGTCCTCGGACAGCCGGACTATATACTTTGGCCGGACTGTTGGACTATGAAGATACAAGATTGAAGACTGCGTCCCGTGTCCGGGTGGGACTCTCCTTTGCGTAGAAGGCAAGCGTGGCAATTCGGATATGTAGATCTCCTCCCTTGTAACCGACTCTGTGTAACCCTAGCCCCCTTCGGTGTATATATAAACCAGAGGATTTAGTCCGTAGGACGACAACAATCATAATCATAGGCTAGCTTCTAGGGTTTAGCCTCTACGATCTCGTGGTAGATCAACTCATGTAATACTCATATCATCAAGATCAATCAAGCAGGAAGTAGGGTATTACCTCCATCGAGAGGGCCCGAACCTGGGTAAACATTGTGTCCCCCGCCTCCTGTTACCATCCACCTTAGACGCACAGTTCGGGACCCCCTACCCGAGATCCGCCGGTTTTGACACCGACAACACCCACCACATGAGACATGTATAGTAGTAAGAGCATCTCCAGGCGGCGATTTTACGCGCCCCTGGGGGCGAGCCGACGCTAAAATCGGCGCGGAGGCGAGCGGGTTCCCAGCCGCTCGCCCCAGGGTCGCCCCAGATGCGTTTTTTTAATTTCAATTCGGCAAAGTTCGGCTAAAATTCGGCAAACTTGATATTCATATTGAACATGTTCGGCGTTTTACATAAATTATTTTCAAAAAGTAAACTACGGGGCGAAGAAGTCGATCAGCGCGGCGAAGTCGCCGGCGTCGCCGCTGTCCTCGTCGTCGTCGTCAGCCTTCTCCTTGATGGTGCGGCCGCCCTTGCTGGACCCCTGCCCGCTGTCTCCATGGCGGACAGGCGGTGGCGGCGCGTCGTCTACGTCGTCGCTGTCGTCGAGGACGACGATGCCCCCCTCGTCCCGGCCACGGCGGCGAGCTTCGAACCGCCCGAAGGCGGCGCGCTGGCGCTCCCTCTCCGTCTGCACCCAGTCGTCACGCGCCCATTTGAGGGCCGCTTCGTCGTCGAGCGCCTCCTCCTTGACGGGCTCCGTCTTCACGACGGGGAGCCCCAGCTCCGGCTTGACGGCGGCGAGGCCCGGCTCTGTCTTGGGCTTGACGAAACGCGGAGGAGCCGAGGAGGTGGCATGCCGCCGCCCTCGTTGATGACGATGCCGGCGCTGCGGGTGCGCCGGCCGAGCGGCGTCTCCGCGGCGGGCTCTGCCTTGACGCCGAAGAGCGCCGGCGACCGGAAGAGTGGGAGCAGGAGCGGGAGGAGGAGGAAGAGTGGGAGGAGGAGGAGGCGGCGGCGAACCTTCTGGGCACCCACGGCCCGGCGCTCCGGCGAGGGCCCGGCACGGCCACCGCAGCGGGGTACGCCAGCGGTGGGTTGTTGCCGCCCTGGAGGTGTGCGATCACCTCGTGCAGGGTGTGGCCGGGGACCCCGCACCAGACGAGGCGACCATCGCTGTTCTTTGTGCCGCCGACCACCGGTGCCCCGTTCGTGGACGCCAGCCTCTGCGCCTGCCGCCGCTGGAAATATTCCGTCGAAGCCGCGTGGTTGTCGGCGGCGTACTGGGGGAGGGCGCGCTGCTCCTCCGAGAGGGACGACCGCACGCGGTCGACCTCGGCGGCGAAGACGCCGGGGCGCGCGTCGACGTCTGGAACAGGGGGGATGGGGCCGCCGCCGTTGCTGAGCTTCCACCCCGTCGGCCCGGCGCGCATGTCCGGCGGCGCCGGGATGTTCGCCTCGAAGAGAAGCCAGGACTCGCACTCCTGGAGCGTGCGGCGGCCGAAGCCGTTGGCCGCCGCGGCATCGCCGGGGAAACGTTCGGCCATGCAGAGAGAAGGGAAAGGAGAGGGAAGGGGAGAGCGGCAGAGCTCGGCGGCGGAAGGGAGGGACGGCGGCTGGTTTGGGCTCGGCGGACTCGGGCTGTTGTGGCCAGCGGCGAGGGAAGCCTCTGTTTTATATAGCCCAGGCCGTGTGAACGCGTGGCAGAAGGGGAGGCGTCGCCGCGCCTGCCCGCCCGTGAGGAATCAATGGCAAGGCTGACCGGCGGCAGCCTTGCCATTGATTCCCCGCGGGAAACCGAGGCGTTCTGGGGAAGACGAGGCGCGTGCCGCTGACTAGGCGGGCCCGCCGAGCTTTCGCGCCAAAACCCCTCGCCCCGGCGCCCCCGAGCGCCCCCCCAGCGCGCCGGGTTCGGCCTGGGGCTGCCGGCGCCGATTTCGGCCCAAGCCGGCGAAAAAGGGGTCCTGGAGACGCGACTGGGCCGAATTTTGGGCGCCAGCGCGGCAAAAACGCCTGGGGAGGGCCTGTTGGGGCCGCGGCTGGAGATGCTCTAAGCAATCAAATAATTAAAAAAAACACCCAGCGATGCAGTCGACAGGGACTACCCCCCAGTCAATGAAGTGACTCTCCACAGATTACTTTGGTGTTGTATTTATTATTGTACCATTACCGTCAGCCGTGATGTTTGCAAAACTAAATAAAAACGTAAGCAAGAACACTGATTTTTTTAGATGGGTAAACAGAAGAGGAGATACATTCTTCTTGTCAACATTTCCAACATTGTGGTGGTACGGTAAGGCCGGTTGAGAGCCTTGGGGACACCGTTTGCTGTCTCTGTGAAAATACCAAAATTGCTGTCTCTGTGAAAATACCAAAAGGAAACTAGTTCCGAGGCTAGCTCTCCAGCTGAAACAAGGAGAGTGGGTGGTGCCTCCCTCCCTCTCTCTCGACTCTGATCTGAGCAATGCGCAAATCAAATTAAAAGGACAAAAGATATCGAACTAACCGAGGTTATTTGCACTCGTTAAGTACTCCATGTACTACGTACTTTGGCCATATCCACGGCGCGCGGAGCGCATCATCACCATCAGTCTGTCAGGACGCAGGATCGATCGAGGAGAAATTACTGGGTGCGCTGGACCGTAACTTCAGGTACTAAATCTTGCTAACTAATTAAGGCGCTAATTAACCATAATGTCGTTTGTATCTTAGGTAGATCTTTTTTGTAAGCATGCCTGATTCGTTAACCAGGAGCTATTTAACCATCTGATGGAACTGTTCATTTCACTGCAGTGCTGATGTACGTATAGATTGTAATGTGTGCAAATTGTCAGTATTACCATGGTGCCAATGCAAACTTGGGTATCGGTTTTGTATTTTAACCATTAACGGTGCTAATTTTCATGTGCAAATAAAAGACGCAATTAGGACAACGTTTATCATGGTTTCTGGCGAGGTTGGTATGGTCATTTCACTATGGTTTAACCGATTGACCTGCGTCACATTGATGAGAAAGCCTACTATACCTTTGTTTGGAATGGTGCATCTTGGTGATAATTTCCCAAATAATAATTACACTTCTGCTTCGGTAGACCCCCCTAAACACATTAACGGTTGAGATTACCTCATACCTCTTCATAATAAAAGACATGATGGTCATTTTAAAAATACATCTCGTTTTTTTAAGTAATTACCCAGCACGGATACGGTGCATAACTGGGCCGGCCCACCAGGCTGGAGGCCACGTGCCATTTGAGTGCGCGCGAGGTAAAATTGCTGTAAAAATTAAGAAAACTAGAACGAGGGGTCCAACTCATAACCTCGTCCTCCATTTCGGGGCAGCTAACCACTAGACTACGACATCACTGCTGTAAATGTAAATCACGAAATTTACTATAATTTCTCCGTGTAGTACTTTGTACTACTCAAGTTTCTTTTTAAGAATTTTTGTATACTACTCAAGTTGTTCAAGGGTTCTGTGAGTGTGTATTTATTTTGTGTAGAGGAACGTAGTAAGTACTACGTGGATGCATGTGCAAATTCCAAATCGATTTGTGCAAGCTATACTTGTACACGTGTGTGCGCGCATGTCATTTCTGCTGATTTCTTCGTGATAGATTCATGCATGTAGTCTAGTCTATGTGTATGTGTCTCCAAACAGCCATTGTATCATGTATGTACGTTCCCATTTTTTATATTTTTGTTCCCAAATTTAAAAAATGATTGCTTTTTTAAGAAGTTGATAATTTTTTTAAAAAAGTATGTAGTATACAATTTGTCTTCAACATAAATATTTGGAATTCGTTAACAATTTTGAAAAATCTTCAATTTATAAATTTTTCATACACAACTTAAAACATCAAAATTATTGACAAAATTTCAAAAAGTGGTTACGATATGAGAAAATATTCATGTTAATTGATAATAAGAAAACTGCAAATAACTAAAGCATTCAAATTAGGAAAAACTACATGCTTAGAGATCCATCCGTCTGGCCTAGTCTAGCACACTCCTCTCAACTGGTGTTTTTTTGGACCATGGATAAATAACTCCAACTTCTCACAGCAGCCTGACACGAACACATGAGGCATCCGAGCTAGGTTTAAAAGACTTCCGCCACTGTTTGCACGTTGCCATACGTCCGGCAAGATATCAGACCCTTTTCACCGAGAAAACTCCAGAAAATACAAAATTTGTCAAGAATCCAAACAACTTTGCATAATGCCTTGAATTGGTCACATAAGTTGGTGAAAAAAAACTGGGGCCATTTGACAGATGTGGAAAGACAACGTGCTTTAAAACAGACTCTTCTAGCTACGAAACACCCTCTGTTGAACATGATCTAATTTGGACATTTTTAAAATGGCCTCAACTTTTGCAAGCAGGTGGGCATGCCCGTGGTAGACATCCATGCCTGGTTTAAATTATTTCTGACACCATATGCAAGTTGTGACATGTCCGGTCATTTATCTGCCTTTTTGACTTAGAAAACTCAATGCAAAAAATGTCAAAAACCAAAACAACATGGCATGGTGCCTTGAATTAGTTATAGAAGATGGTGGAAAAATATTCGGGCTATTTGAATGATGTCGAGAAACGATGTGCTCTCACACGGAGGCTTCTGGCCAACATAAACACCCTCCATTGAGCATGGTCTAGTTTTGGACATTCTTGAAATGTTACCAACTTTTTCAAGGAGGTGGGCATACCCATGGTAACCATCCATGTCAGATTTGAACGATTTCTAACACCGTATGAAAGTTCAACATGTGTGACCATTCATTGGCCTATTTTGACCAAGAAAACTCTAGAAAAGGCAAAGTTTGTCGAAACTAAAACAACTTGACATGATGCCTTGAATTTGTCGTACAAATTCATGGAAAAAATTAGGGTCATCTAAAGGATGTTGGGAAACAATGTGCTCTGAGGCGGAGCCTTCTAGCCTAACCGAACACCATCCATTAAACATTGTCTATGTTTGGACATTCTTCAAATGACCCCAACTTTTGTAAGCATGTGGGCATGCCAATGGTTGGCATCCATGTCAGGTTTGAACGATTCCCGATACCGTATGCAAGGTTGCGACACGTCCTGCCATTTATCGCTCTTTTTTGACTGAGAAAATGTCAGAAAATGCAAAAATTTGTCGAAAACCAAAATAACTTGGCATTGTGCCTTGAATTGATCATACAAGGCCATGGAAAAGTTGGGCCATTTCAAGGATGTCGAGATACAGGGTGCTCTCAAGCGAAACCTTGTGGCCACCCGAACACCCTCCGTTGAATTTTATTTTTTTGCCATTCAAGAAATGGTCTTAACTTTTGCTACCAGGTGAGCATGCCCATGATAGGAATATATGCCAGGTTTGATGTAAAAATATATTTAAAATTACTATCTAAAATATATTTAAAAAATAAGGATTCGGAAAAAGTTCACAGATTTGGAAAATATTTCATAAATTTAATAAAAGTTCACGGTTTTTAAAAAGAAAATAAAAATGGAAAAAGTAGAAAACAAAAAAAGAAGATGAAAACTCGGCCCAAAAAAAAAGGAAAACCACTGCGTATTATAACTAAGATAGCTGTCATACCTACAAGTGTCACAACTACTCACGTGGTCTGTTGGTTACGTTGTTGTATAGTCTAACGGGAGGTCTCTAGTTCGAACCTTAGTATTCTAATGTTTGAATTTGTCAACCAGGTAAATATATATCATGCACGGAAATTCAACCGAGGACTGCACTGATGATGAATTGCGTTTCTTATCCAAGCATGTGAGAGGGTTCCTATTGGGTGTCGATGCTCTCCTAGTGCTGAACACCATGTTGATGGGAGTCATAGCCGGGATAGGCGCCTACGGGCATCGCTATCGCCACCATCCTTTGATCCGCTTCCTCTATCTAGGAGCCACCACCTTGTTCCTTCCCATTATCTTGCCTCCACCTTAAAAAGTCCTTACACCTTCAACATTTACATAAAATCCAATCGAGTCATAACGGCTGAATGTGGAGCGTCCGAGCATGTGATCCTGGTCATGTTGTGGATTGGTCTTGTACAGATCGTGTGTACCAATGCCAACGCGACCGTGGCTGGTGATTCAAGAGAAGGTCGAAGCATTGCACCTCCTTTAGTGCAACTTGTTCAAGCAATATGGACATCCTACATTGCCTACATCATCATAGAGTCGGGTGGTAGTCCATCTGGATATGTCAAATGGAATAAAGATAATATGCTTTATTCGTTCATATATCTCATCTTTGCAATACCATATGCTCTTATCCTGGCCAAATTGCTTTTCAAATATTATGCATGGTACAAAGCTAGGCGATCATTAGCGCTTGGACGCAATCCCCGTCTCATTGTTGGATATATGGAGCAGATGCAGTATGGAACCCATCATGCTGAGCTAGTAAGTCAACATGTACCTCCTCCACTTATAGTTATGAGAGAGGGCATCGTTTTGGTAGAAGAACAACCTCATGGCTACAACTTGATAGGGATGAGCAATAATGGCCTAGTGACCATCGACCAAGTTTGGAAGTTGGATGACATGGTGCTTCCAAGGCCAGCAGAGCAACACAAGGTTTTGTGCCTTTCATTTGCATTATTCAAGTTGTTGTGTTGTCGGTTTGCAAGGTACACAATTAGTGAGGCTGGGTGTATGGAAGTTAGCAACTTTATACGACATGTGTTGCTCACGGATAGTGATGATGAAAGGGTCCTTGGAGTGATTGAACGTGAGCTTTCATTTCTTCATGATTACTATTATACATCCCTCCCAATATCATATTCACAGACTTGGCTACCCATATTGGGTGTGTCTATTTCAGTCCCAAGTATCGGCTACTGCTTATTTGTCATCGTGTTTTGCGTATTGTGGTTCCATAGTGAACGTTATGAGCAGATTGGTTATAAAAAAGTGTTTTGCCATTCTACATTGGGCCGCATATTCATCGAGAGAGATCTGGTGGGTTTTCTAGGATTTTATCATGGAACATTATTGTTTGACCTCCTTTCGATATATCTACTTGCTGCGCTAGTCGTGCTTGTTGAGGTGAGGGAAATCACATCTTACATCTGCTCCAACTGGACCAAAGTAGCCCTAATCTGTGGCTACGTAAAGCACACATCTTGCCAGCAATCTTTGATGGTTCGTAAATGCATTGACCTCGTACTGAGCACCAGATGCATGCTGTCGGGGCACTGGGAGGACAAGATGAACCAATGCTCAATCCTAGCGCTTCACCCAAGTATAAATGTAGTGTCTCTTCTTCGACATATCCTTAATCTCCCTGACCACAAGGAGAAGGTGCCAAGGGTGGTAAAAGTCGCCATAGTTGACGCGGTGAGAAGGTTCGACCAAAGGAGAATCAGGCACAGAAGCAACCTTGGTGCAACTCCTCTTCAACTACGGGCCGGCAACGAACTCCTTTGGACATTCCATGGAGCCAAAGGAGTAGCTGATGCCATCCTCATGTGTCACGTCGCCACAAGCATCCTTGAAATGGCGAGTTCACAACGTCAACTTCTCTCCGACCATGAGATCGTCGCCACTCACTTGTCACGATACTGCGCCTATTTGGTGGCGTACTCTCCCAAGCTACTCCCCGACGACGCCGTGTGGTGCAGGAGCTTGTACAAGGCCGTCAAGAAGGATGCCGAGCGCTCCCTTGTCGGCTGCGGCATTACAATATCAACGGACTATGGGCGGGTGGTCGAGCTGCTGAGCACGCGGTCAAAGCACCATGTGCTTAGGGATGGTGTGGAGCTTGGGTGGCGGCTGGCGGAGCTGCCGGAAGGAGAGGAGGTGGCGTGGAAGGCCCTTGCCGAATTCTGGTCGGAGACCGTCGTTTGCATCGCCGCTTCCTGTGACGACATGGACGAGCATGCAGAGGCCATTGCCCGGGGCGGGGAGCTGATAACGCTCCTCTGGGCGTTGCTTTACCATGTCGGGAGTGTTGACGATGCAACAACTGCTGCCACTCATGGTGCTCCTGATGATGTTGTTTAACTGTGCTGCGTACAATTGTACGTGCGTACTTGCTCTTCCTTTTGTTATGACATTGAAAGCGCTTTTGTGTGTAGTGCTCCCATTTTGAACAGCATGTAATGATCTTTTTAGTTTTTCATGTTAAACAATCTTCTGTCACGTTACATGTTCAGAAACTTGGCGCACAAGTCTAGATAGTTAGGGAGATCTTTTTTTATGTTTATCTTTGTATCTCTCTACTCCCTTATCTCCATGTATCTCTTCTGGTTGTTGCAACCGAATCATGTATGCCTCTGCGAGAGCTGGCCTCGGCCCAATCAATATATAACCGCCGGCTGTCATGTATGACAGTTGAGACGCTTCTACGAATCCTAACATGGTATACAGAGCCTCCCTCTTCCATCTCATCTAGCCATCATCTTCAACTTTCGCCCATCTCTCATCGCCATGTCTTCCTCCAGCCAAATCATCTCCTCTGGCCTAAACAATACAATCTCAGAAGCTCTTACTCGCACAAACTATGTTTTGTGGCGAGCCCAAGCCCGATCTCAGATCATAGGGGCAGGTCTCTTCGGATACCTTGATCAAACAGTCCCAGAACCACCAGCCACCATTACCTCCAAAAACGCAGAAGGAAAAGATCAAACC
The DNA here is from genome assembly GCF_018294505.1 of Triticum aestivum. Classification (NCBI taxonomy): domain Eukaryota; kingdom Viridiplantae; phylum Streptophyta; class Magnoliopsida; order Poales; family Poaceae; genus Triticum; species Triticum aestivum. The sequence goes on from NC_057796.1 coordinate 476,775,159, forward strand.
ATACCAAACCCAGCCTACTCCGCCTGGTTGATTCAAGATCAACAGCTTGTGGCATATCTGCTCCGCAACCTCTCCAAAGAAGTCCTAGTACAGGTCGCTTCCCTAGAAAAATCCCATGCCATCTGGTCTTCTCTCGCAAACATGTTTGCGGCTCAATCCAGATCACGCGCCAACAATTGCCGTGCTGCCCTTTCCAATGCCCAAAAGGGCTCCCAATCTGCCGCAGCCTACTTTGGTCAGATGCGCGCGCTTGCAGACGAACTTGCCATGGCTGGAAAGCCGCTTCTCGAGGGGGGGTTAATCTCTTTCCTCATCTCTGGCCTCGATATGGACTATCAACCTCTTTATATCTGCATTAGACGTCCGCACTAAGCCTCTCTCCGTCGATGATCTGTTCGGCATGGTGTCAAACTTTGATGAAAGGGTGGAGATGTTCCACGGCTCTGGATTGGGTGCTTTCAAAGCATCCGCCAACGCCGCCTCTCGAGGGCGCGGTGGCTTCTCCAAAGGCAACCGCGGCGGCTTCCCCAAGGGCGGCAACAACAATGGCAACAGCGGCGGTGGCTATGGTGGCTACCGCGGCGGCGGCGACGGCGGCTACAACAACAATCACAGCAACGGTGGCGGCGGCCACCGTGGCGGCGGTGGTGGAAACTACAACAACAACTACGGCGGCGGCGGGGGCTACTACAACAACAACGACCCTCCGCGCCCTTTCTACAACAACAATCAAGGGCGCCGTTTTGCTGGGTATGAAGAGTACGAAAATAAATGTCAGATCTGTAAAAAAACTAACCATATTGGAAAAGAATGTAAATGGCGCTATGCAGAGGACAACTCCCAGAAGAAGCGTGTTGCCGCTGCAGCTGATATCTCCTATGGTAGTGCCGACTCAAACTGGTATGTTGATTCGGGCTCCAACGAGCACATTACCTCAGATCTCGAGAACCTGACCATGCATGAGAGATACCACAGCAAAGATCAGATCAACACGGCAGAGAATGCTCCAGGTATGATGATAAGTCATGTTGGTCAGTCTACTGTTAAAACCCCACATTGTGATATCCAGCTTAAAGATGTTTTACATGTTCCCGCTGCACAAAGAATCTCGTTTCTGTTCATCGCATCACTCTTGATAATGGTGTCTTCATAGAATTTCACCCGTTCTTCTTTATCATCAAGGATCAGGTCACGAGGAGGGTTCTCTATCGCGGTAGATGTGTGCAAGGTCTCTATGCGTTGATTCCCAAGTTTTGCAAGTTCAATAAACAAGTTCATGGAGCCTTCAAGGTCTCTTCAGAACGATGGCACAATCGTTTAGGCCATCCGTCCTTTTCTATTGTTTATCAAATTCTTAGCACACATAAGCTCCCATTTGTCGGTGAGCATGATCGTGAAACTATTTGTGATGCTTGTCAGAAAGCAAAAAGTCATCAATTGCCTTACTCTATTTCTACTAGTGTGTCAACAAAACCCTTGCAACTTATTTTTTCCGATGTGTAGGGTCCTGCCCCCTCTTCCGTTGGTAGACACACATATTACGTAAGCTTTATTGATGATTACAGCAAGTACACGTGGATTTATGTGCTTAAAAAACGTTCCGATGTCTTTCAAGTATTCCATAACTTTCAAGCCCTAGTTGAGAGAAAATTTGATCGCAAAATCATTGCCATGCAATCGGACTGGGGTGGTGAGTATGAGAAGTTAAATTCCTTCTTTCAACAAATAGGAATTTCCCATCACGTGTCTTGTCCCCATGCTCATCAGCAGAACGGTTCCGCTGAACGCAAGCATAGGCACATTGTTGATGTAGGTTTCTCACTTCTTGATGATGCATCTATGCCGTTAAAGTTTTGGGATGAAGCCTTCCTAACTGCGGTTCATCTTATAAACTTGTTACCTAGCCGAATCATCAACAATGAATCCCTGACCGAACGTCTTTTTCATACCAAACCAGATTATGCCTCTCTCCGTGTGTTTGGGTGCGCCTGTTGGCCAAATATACGTCCTTACAATAATCGCAAACTCAGCTTCCGGTCCAAACAGTGCGTCTTCCTTGGCTATAGTGCCCAACACAAGGGGGTCAAGTGCCTTGATGTTGCCATGGGTAGAATATATATCTCTCGTGATGTGTATTTGATGAAACAAAATTCCCCTTCGAAACCCTTCATCCCAATGCCGGTGCCCTCCTAAAACAGGAAATTCTTCTTCTTCCAACTACTCTTTCCGGTGTTGATCATGGGGGTGAAAACAATAGTACTGATCAACCTTTGACTACTCATCACATTTTGCCTGAGTATATTGCTGCAGATCCATCTTCAGAAGAAAATTTGGCTCAAACAGTGCAAACAGCAGTGGAAATGGCCATTATTTCATGTGTACCCCGGCTGGGAACAACGAAGCACGAGGTAGATCCGCCCCGGGATCACAGCTGCATGCAGCAGGTCGATCTGCACACCTGGTCCCTCTTCGGTTTCTGCACGTACGGACGTGGACAGCGGGACCGCGGGCGGCCGCATGCAGCCCACCAGCTGCAGACGCAACAGCGCCTAGCCGCGCCAACAGGAGGACGGCGCGTGGCGGGATGGGACACGCGGTCCAGCACCAGATTCCTCTGGTTTCACATCTCCTGGCCCCGCCAGCGTGGACCGGTCGCCCGAGCCGCGTTCGCCCGCTCCTGCGACAGTGACACGATCCCCTTCGGGATTGGGGTCGCCAGCACCTGACGCTGACGCAGAGGAGACACCACCTCCTGGATCGCCTGCGCTGCAGCATCTTGTGATCCCTCCTGTGGCGCCACGCACCAGGCTACAAAGGGGAGTTACTTCTCGCCTAAATTATAAAAATTTCTCTAAATTTGGAATGGAAAAAAGTCCATTTTACTACCCTGAATAAAGTGGGTGGTTCACATTACCCCCTGATCTATTTTTCGGTTCCTTTACCCCCCTAAACAATCTCATACCGGACAAAAAAACCCTAAGTGGTTTACCCAGACCGGATGGTGGCGTGGACATGGTCAAAGGTGGTATTTGACCTACAGGTGGGTCCCACTCACAGTTTTAAAAAAATTCAAAGAAATAGAAGAAAAAAGGGGCGGGCCCCTACTGCAGTAGCAGCCGGCCACAACGGCGGCGGCCGGTGCAAGTGGAGTCGGCAGGCGGCTGGGCCGGCCGGGGTGGGCAGAGCCAGCGCGCCGAGCGGGGGAGGCCGGGCGCGGCCAGGCGCATCGACACGGGCGCAGCCAAGTGCAGAGCGATGGGCGGCCGGAGATGGCGGCGCGAGCAACGCGCGGGGACGGATGGGGACGATGGCGCAAGCTCGGGGAGAAGACGGGGCGGCGCGCGCGAGGGCAGAGCGGGGGTGGTCGGAGCCGGCAGGCGGGCGGGGACGACGGCGCGAGCAACGTGCGGGGGCGGACTGGGACGACAACGCAAGCTCGGGGAGGAGGCGGGGCGGCGCAGGCGCGCGGCCGGAGCGGCTATGGGGTGGACGACGGCGGAGCCAACACCGCGGAGGGCGATGCGAGGCCGAGCGGGGTGCGGCGACCGGGGCGAGCTCGTTCGGGCGGCGGCGGATCTGACCCGAAGAGAGAGAGAGAGGGAGAGAGAGAGACCTGACTAGGGGGCCCCACCCAGGTCAAAACCGCCGTTGACTAGTGCCACATCTGCAGCGAGTGGAGACAAACCAGCCTGGGGGTGTTTTGTCCGGTTTTGGTTTGTTTGGGGGCTAAAAGAAACCGAAAAATAGATCGGGGGGTAAAGTGAACCACCGACTTTATTCAGGGTAGTAAAATGGACTTTTTTCTTTGGAATGTTGTGTACTACTGGTGAACCTAACACTTTGAAAGAAGCTCTTGATGACTCCAGGTGGAAAGCAGCCATGGATGATGAATTCAGGGCACTGAAGAAGAACAAGACATGGCATCTTGTTCCTCCTCAGCAAGGCAGAAATCTGATTGATTGTAAATGGGTGTATCGAATCAAGAAGAAATCTGATGGTACCATAGATCGATACAAAGCAAGACTTGTAGCCAAGGGCTTCAAGCAAAGGTATGGCATAGACTATGAGGACACCTTTAGTCCGGTAGTTAAAGCTGCAACAATACGTCTGGTACCGTCAATTGCTGTGTCCAGGGGATGGAGTCTTAGACAGCTAGATGTACAGAATGTGTTCCTTCATGGTGTTCTGGAAGAGGAAGTGTACATGAAACAACCTCCTGGGTTTGAAGACAGAAATGCACCATTCCATGTATGCAAGCTTGACAAGGCCCTGTATGGATTAAAACAAGCACCTAGAGCGTGGTATTCACGGTTGAGTATGAAGCTTCAAGCACTTGGGTTTGTTCCATCAAAATCTGACACCTCCCTGTTTATCTACAGCAAGTATCAAACCTTTATATTTGTTCTTATATATGTTGATGATATCATCGTCACTAGTTCCTCGAATGGGGCAGTATCAGCCTTAGTCAAGGATCTAGGGTCTGAATTTTCTCTTAAGGACTTGGGAGACTTGCATTTCTTTTTAGGCATTGAGGTGAACAAAATAAACAATGGTATTCACTTGTCACAAGCAAAGTATGCAACCGAATTGTTGAGTAGGATTGGAATGGAATACTGCAAGCCTACACCAACACCTTTATCCAGCTCAGAAACTCTATCCTTGACAGAGGGAGAACCTTTGACTCAAGAGGACATCACTGGGTACAGAAGTCTGGTTGGTGGTCTTCAGTACTTGACTCTCACCAGGCCTGACATTTCTTTTGCAGTTAATAAAGTGTGTCAATATCTTCATGCACCAACCACAACTCATTGGACAGCAGCCAAGAGAATTCTAAGGTACATAAAGAACACTTTGACCACAGGTCTTACCTTCAGACGATCATCTTTCACACTTGTCAGTGCTTTCTCAGATGCTGACTGGGCTGGCTGTTTAGATGATAGAAGATCAACAGGTGGTTTTGCTATTTTCTATGGTCCTAACTTAATTTCATGGTGTGCCAAGAAACAAGCTACTATTTCCAGGTCAAGTACAGAAGCAGAATACAAAGCCTTAGCAAACGCAACAGCAGAAGTTATTTGGATTCAGTCTATGCTCAAAGAGCTTAGAGTGCCACAAGCCCAACCTCCTTGTTTATGGTGTGATAATCTTGGTGCCACCTACTTATCTGCTAACCCAGTTTTTCATGCCAGGACCAAACACATTGAAATAGATTTTCATTTTGTAAGAGAACGGGTTGCAAACAAACAGCTTGATGTCAGATTCATTCCCTCCAAGGAACAAATTGCAGATGGACTTACCAAGGACTTGCCAACCAGAAGTTTTCAGGAATTTAGACGTAATCTCAACCTAATCCAGTTGTGATTAAGGGGGAGTGTTAAACAATCTTCTGTCACGTTACATGTTCAGGAACTTGGCGCACAAGTCTAGGTAGTTAGGGAGATCTTTTTTTATGTTTATCTTTGTATCTCTCTACTCCCTTATCTCCATGTATCTCTTCTGGTTGTTGCAACCGAATCATGTATGCCTCTGCGAGAGCTGGCCTCGCCCCAATCAATATATAACTGCGGGCTGTCATGTATGACAGTTGAGGCGCTTCTACGAATCCTAATATTTCAAAGAGTTTATAGTTGTAACTGTGACAATGTCGACGATCATCAGTGTCCAAGTGGAGGTTGCGTAGAATGACCTAGACGGCTCCTGGTCAGAGATGATCATCAGTATCGCCGTTAGACGATACTGTTTGTATCAATTGTAACCTCAACCACCTGTGTCTCTATCCCGATCGATGAAGGCCAAGCATTTTTTCTGTCCATACAACGCTGTGTATATTCTTGTACAACATAGTTTCAGACTTTCATTTGGCTTTGTAAAGTGGGCCTGTGTAGTGACTCTCATCTGATTATACTTTGGTTTTGTATTCTGTAGCATAGGCAGCCGGGATGTTGCAAAAATAAAATGTAAGCGAAAAGTGCAATATTGATAAAGGTAAAAGGGATGTACATGAGTTGGGGCAACATACTGAAAGTGTAGTTTCTCGTACTATAGTTCAGGTGTCGTTTGGACCAAAACCGCCGATGGTTATGCTAAACTGAATATTGGTGCCTCTTAGATTGGAGCCTTGGGAACTGGTGCAGCGGGTCTAGCGTGCAGGAATGATCCGCCCGACCCGGACACCTTGTTGCATCCAACTCCATGCATCAAGCGCGGTCCGAACATCGATGTCTGCGGCCCGGTTCTTCGAAATCTCATAAATGCATCAAACGTCTGTGACCCGGTCTGAATGTTCAAAATCTCACAAACCTCATGCCGCTAGACGAGACCGATGTCCGCCTACAGCATTCGTGCCGCCTATCGCCATGAAGGAGGAGGAGGCGCCCTCCCTGGTGTTCGCCAACGCGCGATCGCCTCCTCCACTACCTCGGCCACGACGGCGCGTGCCATGTCCTCTTGCAATAGAGTGAATTGCAAAAAACCATCACATTTAAAGTTCTCATCCAAATTTGCCACCACATTTCTTGAGCGCCCAAAAAATCTACTCCCTCCGTCCCATAATGTAAGACGTTTTTTGATACTACACTAGTGACAAAAAACGTCTTACATTATGAGTCGGAGGGAGTACCTATTTTCTTGCTAATTTTCACAATAAACACTGATGACCGATCTGATCCAAATTAACCCGATTTCTGACGTATCGGGCCTGCTGGTCAGGTCCACGTGGCACTATATGGTCAACATAAACAATATTGACTGTTAATTTGAAGGAGGGACCTCCTGTCAGGGTCTTATCCACCCCTCATCCACCTTCTCTCCTCCCCTGCCACACCTCTCATGCCCGCACGCACTCGCCGCCATGGGTCCTTCGCCGCTGCTTGCCACCGGGGATACTCTGTTGCTGCTTCTCACCGACGACTTGTTTCAGCATGGGCCCGAGGCCACCCATCACCTTCGTTGCTCCGTGGGATGCCGAGATGGCGCCGCCACCCCTTTGAGCAGCGCAACATGAGTTGCTCCGCGGCCGCGCCATGGCTGCCAGCCGAACACCCGCTCTGAAGCTGCCGCCCGTGTTGTGCTCGTCGCCGTCCATGGTCTGCTGCTCCGGCGGTGCGCTGCACCTGCACACAATGTGCTTGAGGAAAGCCACAAACTGGTGGGGCCCATGTCTAATTTGACGTTCAACAAACGATGTTGACTATTTTATGCCCTGTCAATGGTTACAGGCGGCCCCCAGCTGTCAGAAATCGGATTAATTTGGCACAGATCGCTCATCAGTGTTTATTGAGAAAATTAACAAGAAAAGAGGTAGATTTTTGGGGTGCTCAAGAAATATGGTGGCAATTCCGAATGAGAACTTCAAATGTGGTGGTTTTTTGCAATTCACTCCTTCAGTGGGACGGCACCCGACAAGGCGCTAGTAGATGAGGCGCGCTTGAGCGGTACAATGTGGCGCGTCGGACAGCGTTGGTGGCGTCAGACGTGGCGCTTAACCAGATCATCGCAGACCCAGACCTCGCGTTGGCCTGAGGCCTAGGACTGGTCCAGAACAACCGCGCAGACATCCTTCCGCTGTCATTATCGGATCCATGACCAACACTACAAACTGGGGTTGACTGAGTCCGAGCACTTGGCCCAGCGCATCATCGACAAGGGCAAGGGCGGGCGGCGCGGGCCAGAGTCCGTTATCGAGCATCTGCGCCAAGCAAAGGTGGCCGATCAGGGTTGTCGGGACCCTCGGGAGGCCTTCAGCCGCTGGAAGGACAGTTGTGACGACGGAGGTGCCGGCGGCCTCGGAGACCATGCCTGCAAGGACACCGTGTAGTTACCTGGCTTAGGTTTAGTTTAAAATTTTGTTTGGTTTAGTTAAAATTTGTTAATTTCTTCTTTTTGGTTGGTGATATATCTAAATTTAACAAATATTGTCCGGTTTGCATGAATTTTGTGACAGATCACCGGAATGAGTGGCCGACTCGTCTATCGCTGTCCACGAACACGTTCGAGTTAGATGTGTTCATGAACATTTGATGTGTCTGTTTTACTGCACGGTGTTAAAGTTGCCCTGAGCAACCGAGTAGCGGATGAGCTGGGTGCGTACTCGAGGATTCATAATGGTTTCTTCCTCACCGGCAATACTGATATGGACACCGGCGATCGAAGCGAGCCGCAAACATCTAGTCACATTTCAAACGGAATTTAACAAAAACAAATAAATTTGATGTAAATTTAAACAAACTGGATGATTTCCATTTGAACTTAGACAAATTTTACATAAAACAGGATGAAATAACTAAAACTAAAAAAAGAACCTAAACTGGCGGTGACCTCGTACGCTTGGTCAGGGCTCTGGGTGGAGGCGGGTGGCATCAATGTCGGCCACTGCGACTCTTAGCCGGCATAAATGCGGCGCACGAAGTCGTCCGTTGAAGCGAGAGCGCGGGAGGGTTTTGGGTGGGACTTGGGTGTTGGACGCTTACATAGGAGCGCTTCAGATGCCTGCAAAGCCCAGTTGCTTCTGGTCTAGGGGAAAATGGACGTCCGGACCGGTCCGTGACGGATGGGGTATCGCATTGGATGGTAAAATGTGTCTGAACCACTTGGTTCGGCCAGATGTGGACGGTTTAAGGGTCCACGTCTCTCTTGGGACAGCGGTTGGCTCTCCATGCACCCGGTGCAGGGGCTCAGATGGGCTAGCCTACTGTTTTTTTAGGGCAATGTTTTTCTTTTGCACGGGTGGGCAACGTTGTTTCGACCGGGGGTTCAAGGCGGTAGTCACAGGTCTTGGGGGCTTGGGGCGACACCGCCCAGGTGTAACAGGCACGGGTGGTGAAACTGTTCGATACGGTGTTGCAAAATGAAAAATTGCGCCGTACAGCTAGGTACCGGCAATGCTCTAGCCAAGCAGCTAGTACCACCTAACGTCGTATATTTCTCCCCCATGTTGTATCGTTTTCCCCTATGTTTAAAGAATATTAGTATGTCAGTAGCTGCCCCCACCACTGTACTTTACATGACATCAATGAGGCAGAACACTCCCTCTCTTCTCCCATTGTAAATCCAACTATTTCTTTCACCTTGTCTAATTTAAAATATTTATATCTTTTAAATCATATTCAATTTTAAAACATTTTATATTTGTAGTCCTTGCATCAAAACTTTCAAATGAGATACATCTTGGATATTTTTCAACCATGTTTCAATTCGGACGTATATTTTACATTTCAAAAACCCAGTTTTCACAAAGATACATTACAGCTTCACCTTATGTAGTTACTATTTCACAATTCAGACGTATATTTCACTTTTCACTGGTTTGTTTCACAAAAAACAATCTATTTCAACAGCGCATTTTTCAAATAACATATTTCACTGTTTGAAATAAACTATTACATACTTACATAATCAGTTTCACAATGATGCATTACAATTTCACTTTTTGTAGCTACCTTTCACAATTCAGAACCTACATTTCACTTTCCACTAGCTTGCTTCAGAAAAATCACATCTAATTCCTTTTTGTAGTTACTGATGCATAATTTAGAACGTGCATTTCACACTCAGGAACAGGCCAAAGTTAACAGTCAACCTGACGCATCGGCCAACCCAGTTGCATGATAGATGATCATCAGTTTATTTGGTGGTCCACATGGCCTGGCCAATCTCTGTGGATTTGGCGGTGCTCGTGGACTTCGGCTGAGGCGCTCTCGTTAGGGGATTTCTTTGCGATGTAGTAGTGTGGAGGTTGATGGTCATTCTGTGTTGGGTATGTTTGTAGGGTTGATCGTGCTTATGGGGTTGCATGCTCTTTGTAGTCCGCATGTGGTTGGTTTGTATCGGTTTTCGTCTGGTTTTATGTTAATTAACCAGACAATTCTCTTCTGCTTAATTAATCAATGAGTCAAATCTTTTGCCTCCGTTTAAAGAAAACACATTTAAACAAGCCAAACCGGGCACTTCTTTGACAGGGTAGATTTTTCATAAAAAAAGAATTAGTCGTAGAGTGATATTTTTGGCAAAATTTTGTAAAGTGGTAATTTTTCGTGAGGGTTAGTCGAATTGTGGTAGTTTTTTGTTAAATACTCCTTCCGTGCCAAAAAGCTAGTGTTAGATACATATGTATCTAGATAAATATAAGACAAGCTTTTTATGATGGAGGTAATACTTTAGGGTGTGCAAAACCAAACTGAAAACCAAAAACCGAACCAGAAATTTTATGATGGAGGTAATACTTTAGGGTGTGCAAAACCAAACTGAAAACCAAAAACCGAACCAGAAAACCAAACCAAATTTTGGTTTTTCCAGGTTTTGGTTTTAGTTTTAGTTTTGAAATCTGAAAACCATTTGCATTTCGGGTTTTTGTGGTTAGAAACTGAAAAGCATTTGGTTAAACCGAAATGGATATTTCTTTGTTCAAAAGTGTAATGGGTTGCTATAATATAGTACTTTCTAGCCCATTTAGTGCTTCAGTTTACGTGGTTAGCCTCACTGCTTATCTAACGTCAATTATTTATCCATTTTCTAATTGTTTTTGTCGACATTATGATATATATCAATGTATTTACACATGGAAAAGTTATGTGTTGGCTAAAAAATTTGCGTCAACTTTGATTATTACCGTAGAACCGAAAGTGAATTGTTATTACGGAAACCGAACAGTATATCATATAAAACCATACAAACCGAAGTATAAAAACCATATATATCATAAAATCGAAATATACCGAATGCACACCCTGATACTCAGACATAAAAAATACTACAACCCTTAAGGCCGAGACGGAGCATCAGGCGAGAAGAAATCACAGCAACAAAGGGAATCATGCTGATTAACTAATGTCATGATTTAATCGTCAGGGGGAGGGGGTCTTGGCCGGCGGTGAGGGAGGGGTTGTGACCGGTGGTGGAGGTGGAAGCGGGACGAGACTCGTTCTCGGCGGTGGAGAAGGTGAAGCCGGCGGTGGAGGCTGAAGGTGGATGCAGGTATTTGGCGATTTGGGGGTTAGTGGTGGTCATGCAGTGGGGTTAGGGATTTTGTGCATGTCAAATTACAATGTTGTCCCTCCGTACGATACTGATGGAAGAATATCTTTGTGTAATTTTCAGGAACCTTGATAGGCAATATGGTCAATTCAATCTGGTGTTCTTTTTGCCTTGGCGCGGGTGGAGCGAAAACTATGCCTCACGTGCGTTTTCTTGCCGCCAAGCCAATTTAGAACATTTAGAGAATTGATATCTCCACTCAAAGAGAGAGAGAGAGAGAGAGAGAGAGAGAGAGAATTGATCTAAAAAAAACATTCAAGTTTATGACATATATTTAATTACACACTATGTATTTATGAAATAAGTACTAGCAATTATTTATGAAATAATAGCACCGTCCAGTCTGACGCGAGATGAGCCATGTAGATAAGGCGTGATCTGTGTCTGAAATATCTCTTGAAGCTGGATCGGAACTAGGGCGGTGAAGATGGCTCGGCTTCGTTGATGTTGATCTAGTAGTCTTTGCTTTTATTCATGTTCCTATTTAGCGGTTGGGGAGCTCTGTCTTTCCTTCCTGTATCTGAATTTCGGGTTGTGAAGATGGCAGGCTCGATGATGCAGAACATGAAAAGGCGATAAGGAGATTAAGGCGATAATACAATGCATAAACCCACAATCACGCGCATACACCCACACCTATGAACGCATGCATGCACACACGTCCCTACCCTCTACGAGCACCTACGTAATACTGAGTCGGCACTACATCTCAAGATTTATAAAGCCACCACATGAGCCTTCATAGTCGATGAGGACAAAGTATGGAGAGGCGATTGGCGCCAAGCAACCCAGATTGGTATGGCAATAGTTGGCATGCCAGGCATAGCCTAATGGTGGGAAGGGGCTGATGCCTTCCCACCCACACAGGTTCAAGACACGATACTTAAAATTTGAATTTGTTGCATCAATCATACTGTAAAGGGTTCCCTTATAGTCTTTCTGTCAAAAAAAAAACAGTTGGCATGCCAAGGAGGACCACGAAAAGGCACTAGGGTGGCCCACATTGGGAGGTCTTGATCCGAGGTCGTATGTAGCCTCGGGGTCCCAAACACAAACAGCTATCTCAGGCCCTCATGTAAAGCGAGTTCGGTTAGCCCATAGCCGATGTACTTCCTGACCGGCAACACCCATGTGTGTGTGGAGGGGTGCTGTGTTCATCGACTCATGGTACTATATGTCATCTATGTTCCTTAGTTCTTAGAGCATCTTCAGTCGCGCCCTCAATAGGCCCTCTCCAGGCATATTTGTCGCGTCGACACCCAAAAATCGGCTCAGTCGCGTCCCCAGTAGCTCGGTTTTCGCCGGCTCGGGCCGAAACTGGTGCCGGCGGACCCAGGCCGAACCTGGTGCGCAGGGGGGCGCCTGGGGACACCGGCACAAGCGAAAAGGGGCGTGGGGCCGCTCTGTCGGCGAGTCGACAGCCTCTTCCCGCCGTTTCTTCCCGCTTTTCCCCCACTCCCCTCCCATTCTCTCCATTCCTCCCGCCAATCTCCCTCCCGCTTGCCGTTCCGTCCCTCCCGCTCGTCGTCCGGCTTGGCCGCCATGCCGCCGAAGAACTACGTGATCCCCCGCGCCGCGACAGCCTCCGTCGCCCAGCCGAAGCAGAGGAAGCCGAGGGCGGCACCGTCCAAGCCATCGGGCATGACGAACGCCGAGTGGAGGGCGGAAGTTCAGCGACGGGAGGCTGTCACTGCCGTCCGGCGGAACAGGGCAATCGCCAAGAAGGCCCGTGACAACGCGGCGCGTGCGGCGGCGGAACAAGCCGACGCCGAGGCGACTCACATGGGGATGATGAATCCACCCGGCGGCCACGCCCAGTACGCGCCCTGGAGCCAGCAAAGCGTTGGCTCTCCGTCCGGCTTCTCGTCGTCGCCGCAACCATGGGGATGCACGCCGTCGCCGGGCTACTCCGACGGGGACGCCCACAGTGGGTTCAACCCCAACATCACCTTCCCCCATGGGCACCCGGCCCAGCGCACGCCCTCGTCCGCCTTCGCCGGCGTGTAGTACCCTCCATACAACTACTCGCCACCGGCTTACGCGTCCCCGATGCCCCATCTCCGCCGTTGCGCGCTGCCATTCTCACAAGCTTCCACATTGCACCTCGGCGCCGTCGACGCGACCGAAGGGGACATGGACGACATCATCACGGTAGGCTCGGCCGCCGCAGCCGCGTCCCCCGGGTTCGCTACCCAGGAAGAGACGATGGACCTCGACGGCGACATGGACGGCGAGCTCGAGTACGGCGAGGAGGAGCCGGACGAGCAGGAGGAGGAGGACGGCGACGGGGAGGAGGAGGAGGAGGAGCCGACGACTGTTCCGGCGAAGAGGCGCAAGAAGAAGAAGAAGGGGGCGGTCAGGACCGGCGATCCACGCATCAAGTGGGCGTCCAAGGAGCATGAATGCCTCGCCGAAGCGTGGAAAGTCGTCTGCCTCGACCTGACCACCGGCACGAACCAGAGCATCGACACATATTGAGAGCGCATCAAGGCCGAGTTCGACGAGCGCAAGCTCGTCGACCCCTACTTCAAAGGTGTCTACATGCAGCGCGGGGCGAAGGCAATGGAGAACCGTTGGGGGCTCATCCAGGCGGCATGCAACAAATGGCATCGGATCGTCGAGGAGGTCGCGGCTCGCCCGGAGAGTGGCACTAGCGTTGAGGATCAGGTATGGCACGCCGGTCTCCCGCTTCTCTTCGCCGTGTGCGCCCGCCAACTGTTTGTTCCTCCGCAGCTTGTGCGCATGTTCGCCATATATCGCCAGACCAACAGCAACCAAGAATTCAAGTACCTCCACTTTTACAAGCGCATTGACAAGTGCGAGAAGTGGGCGGAAGTCCGGCGCACCCTCGACATGGCCAAGGAGACCTACAAGCCGGACGCACCTACGCCGGGTGCGTCAGAAGGGCGGCCTGACGGCAACAAAGGGGCCAAGAAGGGGAAACACGCCGACGCGGCCACCGCGCGAGTGCAGGAGTCCATCGAGCATTGCCTCGCCGACGCACATGCCCGGGCCGCCTTGCGTGAAGAGAAGACAGAGGCGCGGTGGTCGGCGTTGATGTCGAGCAGCGTCGTCAAGCTCGACCTACTCCGGACCAACGTCGCCGCGAAGAAGAGGAACACCGACCTGGCTTTTCTGCTGGGCGGGGCGGACATGCTCCAGAGCAACGACGAGGCGGTCAAGGCCTGGTACTTGGCGGAGCGTGGCCTCATCCTGAACCAGCTGCCGTCGACGGCGCCGCCGACTCCCACGCCCACGCCGGCGCCGCCGCCAAGCCCGAGCGATGATACCAGCACAGAAGCGACGCCGACGCCGCCCAGCACAGAAGAAGCTCCCACCCCGCCAAGCCCGCGCACGCCGACTCCGCCGACGCCGGAGGCCGACCTCGCCGTCTGATGCGATGCACGCGCGTCCTTTCTTTTTTGTACGCCGAACTTTTATTTGATCGCCGAACTGTGGCCGCTTGATCGCCGGATTTGTGGCGTCTATTTTGATGAGCGGGAATGTACGTTTGAATTTGCCGCGGCTTGGGGGGCGGCGCCTGGGGGCGTGGCTGGGAGCTAGGTCGCCCCCAGGGGCCGATCTAGCGCCGGTTCGCCTCCAGGCCGCTCTTTTTCGGCATCCTGGGGGGCTGAACGGCTGAAGATGCTCTTATACATAACAAAAGGAAAATTTTGTTTTTGCCACTCTAGATTTTGTCAATTTTCCTTATGCCACTCTAAATTTTGACATTTCACTTTTGCCACTCTTAGTCTTTGACAATTATCACAATTGCCATTCTGTGGCAAAAGCGAAATTATTTCATTTCATTTTTGCCACTCCTAGCTTTTGAAAATTATCACAATTGCCACTCTGAAAACTTTGCTTTTGCCACCGGAATGGCAATTGTGATAATTGTCAAAAATTAAGAGTGGCAAAAATGAAATGTCAAAATCTATAGTGGCATAAGGAAAATTGGCAAAATCTAGAGTGGCAAAAACAAAATTTTCCCCATAACAAAACTACAGGGGGAAGGTTTTCATTTTTCATAGTTTTTTGGGAGGCCCCGATCAACAATAGGTCGACAACTGTTTTTCTACAGTATATTGGTTCGCTGCGTTTTTTCCACCGGCTTGATCGGGGCTGACAGGCCGTTCCGTTCCAGTAAATTTGAATACTTGCATTTTCAAAATAACCATAGAGAATCTGTAGGACCAACACCATTCGAAGGTTGATGGTCCGCCAGCCTAGAGTAGGAATCTTTGAGTAAACCAAAACATATGCTATCTACACTACGTAAGTATCTAAAACTGCAACCAAATTCCTGTAGAAATATTAGTTCAAATTTGAAAATATTGCAAAAATAATCGGCTCATTTGGATCTGTGGTTTAAAAGTTACAGCTAGTCAAAGTTTGGTCAACAAAATTACAGTTTTCAGGAAGGGCCTCGTCAATCACGTATTTCAGAAAAATACGCCATCCATCGTACCTGTTCGGGTGCGGTTATGAGAGACTGGCTGATGGGGTCACTACCCATCTCGTATTCCTTTCAGACGACGCAGGGACACGACGGCGGCGGTGCTAGGCTCACCGGCGGCGACGCGGTCGTCGGAAGCGACGGTAGTGATCACATGGAGGTATAGTACGTCGATACGCGTCGATCAGTGGTCGGCATGCATTGGCTCCTGGGTGGACGGACGGCGACGGCAGTTTCCTCTCCAGCGGCGGCGAGGGGTCGATGCCGAGCGTACGGGATGCAATGCAATAGATGGATATGTACAGCGTTTGACCTCAAGAGAGAATAGAGAGGGTGAGAAGCGAGAGGAAATAGATGGGGAGCTCGGGAACTGAGCGCACGGTCTTGGAAGCTTTCGGCGGAGCTACGGCCGGAGTCGAGGAAGACGAGTTCCTCTGGGCCTCGCTTGCGCTGGGGCGTCGATTGGAGGAATCAGGCGGCCAGGTGACTTCCCGGGACACGTGGAAGGCCATGGGGAATTGGACGGTGCCGGACCCTGGGATGTACCTGAGCCCTGGCCGCGTGCATCGCGCCGGCCGGGATGGCGGAGCAGCTTCGTTCGGCTCCTCCAGGAGGGAAATGAGCGCGGGGGCGGAAGCGGGCTACAGGCGAGAGGGGTGGGCGAATAGGGGGCTGGTTCGCTCGTGGCGCTGTCGGCCGCCCCACAGAGCGCCGTTATTGCATGCCGGGTGGGTGGTCACCACGCACTCTCCCGCTCCGTGAATTCGTTTAAGAAACCGACCGTGTCACAGTGTGTTTCTATGCTCAATTAGGGTATACGGAGGAGATAGGCGTCAAAGGCTAAGGATAGGTTCACTGTTTGGATGAAAATCAGTTCCTGCAGAAAACTTTGATGGATGATACACTGGCCTTCCATAGGGTATTTTGCCCAGAGGTTTTGGGTAGATGGCCAGGGTAGTAAGGAGTGTAAGTCTGCCAAGTTACACGGCCAGGACTGGTGGCTAGCATGTGGTTGCTTCACAATGGTCTAGAATGGCCGGTATTAGGTTTTGGAAGATGACATCTAAACTAGACACAAGGAACTTGATTTTAGGCGATATAAAGAACATATATGAGACATAGGAATTTCAGGAATTATTTTTGACAACAGCAGGTACATACATTGTCAAGCATCAGAACACGCTGACAGACTAAAACTCTCTTTTTTTAGATAAACAGGGAGGAGCTCCCCGGCTCCATTTGACAGAAGCCCTCAAAAAAACTGGTAAGGTTTTACAAAATTCAGGTCATTCAAAGCAAGCTACCCTCAAACTAGCTCGGAGGTTTAGAAGACTACAAACTAAAAATCTGTTAAGGCAAACAAGATAAAACTACAGATACTGCCATTCTAATCCTCTAACTCAGCCCGACCTCCAGCATCCACATCACCATTACTCTGACCGTGGTGACTGTGCACTTGAGCTTGCAGCACAACCGTTTTCTCGGCACCTCCTTCTCAGCCCAGTCACCAACGCCTGTCGAATATCTCAAAATTAGAAATGTATGCAAACTGTAGATATTCGACAGCATGTGAATAGAAAAGAACAGAACAACTTGAACCTTTGCTCTTATACACAGAACAACTTTGCCATTTGGTACGTACATTGACTACAGAATTTAGTCTTGAGAGATTGAGCTGAGAAAACAACTCTCTCCTATACTATACAAAACTGAGAAGAAAAAATACTGTAGGAAACAGCAGTAGGTCATGTACTGAACAAAAACTCCATGTAATGCATAAACACCTCACTCTCTTTTGTAATGCACTGAATAAGAACAGCATGTAGCGCATAAACAGCAACTAAATAAAGAATTCAGATAGTACCTTCTACATTAAAACATCTACTCGTCATTGCTGTCGACATCCATGGCACCTCCTTCGTCTTCGCTGCAATACTTCAGACCCGTATCATCTTCTTCCTCTTCGTTGCCATCTTCAAACACTTCTGTGTTTTTTCTTTCATCAAACGGGCAACTACATCAGCTTCAAAAACAATGTATTGCTCATCATCTCTATGCAAAGGCTTCTCGGATGTAAGGTTAGAAACATACGTTCTCCTACCCTCCTTATCACAGCACTCGTCCTCTTGATATGCAGGACCACTAAAAGGTACACCCTTAGTTCACTAATATTGAAGAGATGCCTATATCCAAATGTTTACACAACTTGCCAATTCGTCCCATACTTCGTGTCTGGCAAATAAAAGACGTTTCTAGCCTGCGTAGCCAGAATCAAAGAATCGTCCTTGTACCACATACTTCCAACATTTATGCTTCTGGAAAAACCATCATTTTTAAGCTCAGTCTTCTTTCCATCAAGTTTAAACCAGTCACATTTAAACAAAACAACTGATCTGCCGTCCAAGTTGTAGTCTAACTGAATGATCTCTTTGTGGTTCCATAAAAATTTATGAGCTTACGGTCATGTTCACCTTCAGTCATTGTTAGAGTATATAGGCATATCTTTGTATATGGTAGACTATGATTTGTAATCATCTCCTGCCTTATTATCTCTAGGAGAGGCTTCTTGCCCTCCAAGCCTTGTACTCTATATAAACCGCCCGAGAGGCTCACTACAAAATCCATCATATTCCGCACCAAATCTCTCTCTCCCTTCTAACATGGTATCAGTTTCCGGGTTCTAAACCCTAGCCGCCGCCGCTACCACACCCGCGCGCCGCCCCCGGGGCGGTCGGCCTCCATGACCGCCGCCGGGGGCCGCGCCGCCCGTACCGAGGATTCGTCCGCCGGTTGTGTTGACCGGCTGCTCTAGAGAGTCTTTTTCCCGAGCCCTTGCTCTCTGTTAAGGCATCTTCAACACGGACCCCTGAAACGGACATGATGTTCATCTGTGGACCGGTTTAGACAGGTGTTTGGATACTGATATGGACACCGGCGATCCAAAGCTAGCCGCAATTGTCCGGTCACATTTCAAACAAGATTTAACAAAAACAAATAAATTTGATGTAAATTTAAGAAAACTGGATGGTCTTCATTCAAACTTAAACAATTTTTACATAAAACCGGATGAAATAAGTAAAACTAAAAAAAACCTAAACTGACGGTGACCTTGTACGCGTGGCCAGGCTCTGTGTGGAGGTGGGTGGCTTCAATGCCGGCCGCTGCAGCTCTGGACCAGCATAAGAAGTGGCGCATCCGTTGGAGCGATAACACATGAGGGTTTTGGGTGGGACTTGGGTGCTGGACGCTTACATGGGAGCGGTCCGGACACCCGCAAAGCTCCCAGTTGCTTTTGGTTTATAGGAAAATGGACTTCTGGACCGGTCCGCGACGGATGGGGTATCGCATTGGATGGCAAAATGCGTCCGGACCATTCGATCCAGATAGATGCGGGCGATTTAAGGGTCCATGTTGCTCTTGGGACGACGGCTTACTCTCCACTCACTCGGTGGACGGGCTCAAATGGGCTAGCCTGCGGTTTATTGAGGGCAATGGTTTTTTTTGTTTGCACGGGTGGGCAACGTTATTTCGACCCGGGGTTCGAAGCGGTAGTGACAACGCTTGGGGCGATACGACCAAGGTGGAACAGGCGCGAGTGGTGAAACTGTTCGACATGGTGTTGCAAAATGAAAAATTGCGCGGTACCGCTAGCTACCGGCGATGCTCTAGCCAAGCAGCTAGTAAAAATATTTTGTATTTCAGTAGCTGGCCTTCACCACTATATTTTTTTTTGCGGGGGCTTCACCACTATATTTTACATGCATGCATGGCAGCAATGCGGCAGAACACTCTCTCTCTCTTCTCGCACAACAAATCCAACGATTTTCTTTCCCCTTGTCTATTTTACAATATCTATATCTTTTAAACCATATATTCATTTTTAATCTTTTTTTAATATTTGAACTCCTTGCACCAAAACTTTCAAATGATATCAATCTTGGATATTCTTCAACCAAGTTTAAATTCGAACGTATATCTTACATATAAAAAAACAGTTTTCACAATGATACATTACAGTTTCATCTTATGTAGTTACTATTTGACAATTCAGAACGTACATTTCACTTTTCACTGATTTGTTTCACAAAAAACAGTCTACTTCAATAGCCCATTTTTCAAATATCATATTTCACTCTTTTAAAATAAACTATTACATATTTCCAAATGACCAGTTTCACAATGATGCATTATAATTTCACGTTTTATAACTACTCTTTCACAATTCAGAACCTACATTTCACTTTCCACTGGCTTGCTTCACAAAAATCACATCTAATTCCTTTTTTATTGTCACTATTGCACAATTTAGAACGTACATTTCACATTTCACACTCAGGAGCGGCCAAACTTAACGGCCAACCAGACGCATCGGCCAACCCAGCTACTTGATGGATGATCATCAGTCTATAGGGCGGTCCATATGGCCTGGCTTGTCTCTGTAGATTTGGCGGTGTTCATGGACTTCGGTCGAGGTGATCTCGTTAGGGGTTTCTTTGCAATGTAGTAGTGTGGAGGTTGATGGTCCTTCCGTGTTGATATGTTTGTAGGGTTGGGAGTGCGCTTCTGGGGTTGCATGCTCTGGGTAGTCCGCATGTGGTTACTTTGTATCGGGTTTCGTCCAGTTTCCGTTAATTAACTGAGCAATCCTCTTCTATTTAATTAATCGATGAAGCAAATCTTTTGCCTCCGGTTTTTAAACGAGCCAAATCGGGCACTTCTTTGACATGGTATGTTTTTACCAAAAATAGTCGTAGAGTGATAAATTTTGGCAAAATTTTGTAAAGTGGATGTTTTCGTGAGGGTTAGTGGAATTGTGGTATTTTCCGATAGAGCATCTACAACCGGGTGCCCTAAACCCGCCTCAAACGCCGGATGGAGGTGGAGTATCTGGAGGAGGTCAAGGCGGAGCAGCAGGAGAAGGAGTTGGTGCTGGCTCCGGGCTTCAACATGGAGGACGCGGAGGCGGAGTTCGTGGTCGCCCAAGCATCCGAGATGGCACAGCATCTTGCCATCCTGGAGTCCATCCAGGATGTGAGGCCTATGCGGAGACCAATCGGCAGTTCATCCGGCAGGAACGGGCGACGACCGACGCGCTCTTCGATGAGGTTCAAGCAGAGATGGACGCGGATGCCGATGCGGAGGAGCCGGAGGTGCTGCTGCCGCCCAAGTACCCGGTGCCGGGCATCGAGATAGTGGACATCTCCGACGAGGATTAGGATAGTATAGGTTATTTGATCTGCGTAGTAGGTGGATTCCATCATTTGCATGTTTTTTTATGGATTTAAGGTACGAGGTATCTAGATACAGATGAAGAAATTTGAGGCCTGACCAATAACTGTCCGCGAACGCGCCCGCTGTCCGCGAACGCGCCCGGGAGCATCCGCTGGCTTTTGAGGGTTCGGATTTGCTGCCCGCGGCTGTAGATGCTCTTAAATTTGTCTAGATATAGATATATGTAGACACGTTTTAGTGTTAGATACATCCGTATCTAGATAAATATAAATCAAGCTTTTTAGGATGGAGGTAATACTTCAGGTTGTGCAAAATCGAACCGAAAACCAAAACCAAACCGACAGAATTTTCAGTTTTTTAGGTTTGGTTTCAGTTTCAGTTTTGAAATGTGAAAACCATTTGCATTTCATATTTTTTGGTTACAAACTCAAAAACCATTTGGCTAAACCAAATTAACCCAAATTGATTTTTCTTTGTTGAAAAGTGTAATGGACAGCTTAGTATAGTACTTTCAGTTTACATGATTAGCTTGACTGTCCAATCTTTATCCTTTTGTAATTGATTTTTCCTCATTTCGGTATCCGCATTGAAATCTCAAAAAGGACTTATATTTAGGAATGGAGGGAGTATATCATGTATTTACATGCGGAAAAATTAAGTGTTGACTCAAAAATGTGCGTCAACTTGAATTAATTTGGTTATTGCCGTAACCGAACCGAAACTAAATTGTTATTACCGAAACCGAACCGCAACTATGTATAAAATCATATAAACCGAGGTATAAAAACAATATAACTCATAAACCGTATAAATCAAACCGAATCAAACCAGAAAAACGAATGCACACCATGAGCTGATACAGTGCTCGGACAGAGCAATACTACAACCCTTACGTCCATTCTTTATCCTTTTTCTAACTGTTTTTTCTTCACATTATGATATATATCAATGTATTTACACGTGGAAAAGTTATGTGTTGGCTTAAAAATTTGCATCAGTTTTGGTTATTACCAAAGAACCCAAAGTAAATTGTTATTACTGAAACCGAACTGTATCTCGTACAAAACCATCTAAACCGAAGTACAAAAACCATATAAATCATAAAACCGTATAAACCGAACGGAATCAAACCGAATGCACACTCGGACAGAGCAATACTACAGCCCTTAAGGCCGAGACGGAGCATCACACGAGAAGAAATTGCAGCAACAAAAGGAATCATGCTTCTGATTAAGTAATGTCACGATTTCAGCAGAGTTCATAGCTTCCAAAACAGTAATCAATGTCGACAGAATTCATAGCTTCCACAGTTTATCGGAAAATAGGGGATGCATAACAACTAAACTAAACTTCCTATCTACGGTAAACACTGTTGGGAATCGTAGCAGAATTTTAAAATTTCCTACGCATCACCAAGATCCATCTATGGAGTATACTAGCAATGAGGGGAAAGGAGTGCATCTACATACCCTTGTAGATCATGAGCGGAAGCGTTCCAATGAACGGGGTTGATGGAGTCGTACTCGTCGTGATCCAAATCACCGATGACCGAGTGCCGAACGGACGGCACATCCGCGTTCAACACACGTACGGAGCAGCGACGTCTCCTCCTTCTTGATCCAGCAAGGGGAAAGGAGAGGTTG
Source organism: Triticum aestivum (assembly GCF_018294505.1). Classification (NCBI taxonomy): domain Eukaryota; kingdom Viridiplantae; phylum Streptophyta; class Magnoliopsida; order Poales; family Poaceae; genus Triticum; species Triticum aestivum. The sequence continues at coordinate 476,797,521 of NC_057796.1, forward strand.
ATGGAGATTCAGCAGCACGACGGCGTGGTGGTGGATGTAGCGGGGATCTCGGCGGGGCTTCGCCAAGCTTCTACGAGAGGGAGAGGTGTTGCAGGGGGAGAGGGAGGCGCCAGGGGCTGTGTTGTTGCTGCCCTCCCTCCCCCCACTATATATAGGACCCCTGGGGGGGGCGCCGGCCCTGGGAGATCAGATCTCCAAGGGGGGGCGGCGGCCAAGGGGGAAGGGGGGTGGCTTCCCCCCCAAGCCAAGTGGGGCGCCCCCCACCCCTAGGGTTTCCAACCCTAGGCGCAGGGGGAGGCCCAAGGGGGGGCGCCCCAGCCCACTAAGGGCTGGTTCCCTTCACACTTCAGCCCATGGGGCCCTCCGAGATAGGTGGCCCCACCCGGTGGACCCCCGGGACCCTTCCGGTGGTCCCGGTGCAATACCGATAACCCCCGAAACTTTCCCGGTGGCCGAAACTGGACTTCCTATATATAATTCTTCACCTCCGGACCATTCCGGAACTCCTCGTGACGTCCGGGATCTCATCCGGGACTCCGAACAACTTTCGGGTTTCCGCATACTAATATCTCTACAACCCTAGCGTCACCGAACCTTAAGTGTGTAGACCCTACGGGTTCGGGAAACATGCAGACATGACCGAGACGCCTCTCCGGTCAATAACCAACAGCGGGATCTGGATACCCATGTTGGCTCCCACATGTTCCACGATGATCTCATCGGATGAACCACGATGTCGAGGATTCAATCAATCCCGTATATAATTGCCATGTACTCCGCTTCACATGTAGATCCCGCCACGACGCTTTGCTTGCAACTGCACCAGCTTACTGCCCCTCCATTCAAAATATACACGTATCCGGTTTGTGACTTCGAGTCATCCAGATCTGTGTCGAAGCTAGCGTCGACGTAACCCTTTACGACGAGCTCTTCGTCGCCTCCATAAACGAGAAACATATCCTTAGTCCTTTTCAGGTACTTCAGGATATTCTTGACCGCTGTCCAGTGTTCCATGCCGGGATTACTTTGGTACCTCCCTACCAAACTTACGGCAAGGTTTACATCAGGTCTGGTACACAGCATGGCATACATAATAGACCCTATGGCCGAGGCATAGGGGATGACACTCATCTTTTCTCTATCTTCTGCCGTGGTCGGGCATTGAGCCGTGCTCAATTGCACACCTTGCAATACAAGCAAGAACCCCTTCTTGGACTGATCCATATTGAACTTCTTCAATATCTTGTCAAGGTATGTACTCTGTGAAAGACCAATGAGGCGTCTTGATCTATCTCTATAGATCTTGATGCCTAATATATAAGCAGCTTCTCCAAGGTCCTTCATTGAAAAACATTTATTCAAATAGGCCTTTATACTTTCCAAGAATTCTATATCATTTCCCATCAATAGTATGTCATCCACATATAATATGAGAAATGCTACAGAGCTCCCACTCACTTTCTTGTAAACACAGGCTTCTCCATAAGTCTGTGTAAACCCAAACACTTTGATCATCTCATCAAAACGAATGTTCCAACTCCGAGATGCCTGCACCAGCCCATAGATGGAGCGCTGGAGCTTGCATACCTTGTTAGCATTCTTAGGATCGACAAAACCTTCCGGCTGCATCATATACAATTCTTCCTTAAGAAAGCCGTTAAGGAATGTCGTTTTGACGTCCATTTGCCATATCTCATAATCATAGAATGCGGCAATTGCTAACATGATTCGGACGGACTTCAGCTTCGCTACGGGTGAGAAAGTCTCATCGTAGTCAACCCCTTGAACTTGTCGATAACCCTTAGCGACATGTCGAGCCTTATAGATGGTCACATTACCATCCGCGTCTGTCTTCTTCTTAAAGATCCATTTATTTTCTATGGCTCGCCGATCATCGGGCAAGTCAGTCAAAGTCCATACTTCGTTTTCATACATGGATCCTATCTCGGATTTCATGGCTTCTAGCCATTTGTCGGAATCCGGGCCCGCCATCGCTTCTTCATAGTTCGAGGGTTCACCGTTGTCTAACAACATGATTTCCAGGACAGGGTTGCCGTACCACTCTGGTGCGGAACGTGTCCTTGTGGACCTACGAAGTTCAGCAGTAACTTGATCCGAAGCTTCATGATCATCATCATTAACTTCCTCCCCAGTCGGTGTAGGCACCACAGGAACATCTTCCCGCGCTGCGCTGCTTTCCGGTTCGGAAGGGGTGACTATCACCTCATCAAGTTCCACTTTCCTCCCACTTACTTCCTTCGAGAGAAACTCTTTCTCCAGAAAGGACCCGTTCTTGGCAACGAAGATCTTGCCTTCGGATCTGAGGTAGAAGGTATACCCAATAGTTTCCTTAGGGTATCCTATGAAGACGCATTTCTCCGACTTGGGTTCGAGCTTTTCAGGTTGAAGTTTCTTGACATAAGCATCGCATCCCCAAACTTTTAGAAACGACAGCTTAGGTTTCTTCCCAAACCATAATTCATACGGTGTCGTCTCAACGGATTTCGACGGAGCCCTATTTAAAGTGAATGCGGCAGTCTCTAAAGCATAGCCCCAAAATGAGAGCGGTAGATCGGTAAGAGACATCATAGATCGCACCATATCCAATAGAGTGCGATTACGACGTTCGGACACACCATTTCGCTGAGGTGTTCCAGGCGGCGTGAGTTGTGAAACGATTCCACATTTCCTTAAGTGCGTACCAAATTCGTGACTTAAATATTCTCCACCACGATCTGATCGTAAGAACTTTATTTTCCCGTCACGTTGATTCTCAACCTCACTCTGAAATTCCTTAAACTTTTCAAAGGTTCCAGACTTGTGTTTCATTAGGTAGACATACCCATATCTACTTAAGTCATCAGTGAGAGTGAGAACATAACGATATCCTCCGCGAGCCTCAACACTCATTGGACCGCACACATCGGTATGTATGATTTCCAATAAGTTGGTTGCTCGCTCTATTGTTCCGGAGAACGGAGTCTTGGTCATCTTACCCATGAGGCATGGTTCGCACGTGTCAAATGATTCGTAATCAAGAGACTCCAAAAGTCCATCTGCATGGAGCTTCTTCATGCGCTTGACACCAATGTGACCAAGGCGGCAGTGCCACAAGTATGTGGGACTATCGTTATCAACTTTACATCTTTTGGTATTCACACTATGAATATGTGTAACATCACGTTCGAGATTCATCAAGAATAAACCATTGACCAGCGGGGCATGACCATAAAACATATCTCTCATATAAATAGAACAACCATTATTCTCGGATTTAAATGAGTAGCCATCTCGAATTAAACGAGATCCAGATACAATGTTCATGCTCAAAGCTGGCACTAAATAACAATTATTGAGGTTTAAAACTAATCCCGTAGGTAAATGTAGAGGTAGCGTGCCGACGGCGATCACATCAACCTTGGAACCATTCCCGACGCGCATCGTCACCTCGTCCTTCGCCAGTCTCCGCTTATTCCGCAGCTCCTGTTTTGAGTTACAAATATGAGCAACCGCACCGGTATCAAATACCCAGGAGCTACTACGAGTACTGGTAAGGTACACATCAATTACATGTATATCACATATACCTTTGGTGTTGCCGGCCTTCTTGTCCGCTAAGTATTTGGGGCAGTTCCGCTTCCAGTGACCACTTCCCTTGCAATAAAAGCACTCAGTCTCAGGCTTGGGTCCATTCTTTGACTTCTTCCCGGCAACTGGCTTACCGGGCGCGGCAACTCCCTTGCCGTCCTTCTTGAAGTTCTTCTTACCCTTGCCCTTCTTGAACTTAGTGGTTTTATTCACCATCAACACTTGATGTTCCTTTTTGATCTCCACCTCCGCTGATTTCAGCATTGAATATACCTCAGGAATGATCTTTTCCATCCCCTGCATATTGAAGTTCATCACAAAGCTCTTGTAGCTTGGTGGAAGCGACTGAAGGATTCTGTCAATGACCGCGTCATCCGGGAGATTAACTCCCAGCTGAGACAAGCGGTTGTGTAACCCAGACATTCTGAGTATGTGCTCACTAACAGAACTATTTTCCTCCATTTTACAGCTGAAGAACTTGTCGGAGACTTCATATCTCTCGACCCGGGCATGAGCTTGGAAAACCATTTTCAGCTCTTCGAACATCTCATATGCTCCATGCTTCTCAAAACGCTTTTGGAGCCCCGGTTCTAAGTTTTAAAGCATGCCGCACTGAACGAGGGAGTAATCATCAGCACGTGATTGCCAAGCGTTCATAGTGTCTTGGTTCTCTGGGATGGGTGCTTCACCTAGCGGTGCTTCTAGGACATAATCTTTCTTGGCAGCTATGAGGATGATCCTCAGGTTCCGGACCCAGTCCGTATAGTTGCTGCCATCATCTTTCAGCTTGGTTTTCTCTAGGAACGCGTTGAAGTTGAGGACAACGTGGGCCATTTGATCTACAAGACATATTGTAAAGATTTTAGACTAAGTTCATGATAATTAAATTCATCTAATCAAATTATTCAATGAACTCCCACTCAGATAGATATCCCTCTAGTCATCTAAGTGAAACATGATCCGAGTTAACTAGGCCGTGTCCGATCATCACGTGAGACGGACTAGTCAAGATCGGTGAACATCTCCATGTTGATCGTATCTTCTATACGACTCATGCTCGACCTTTCGGTCTTCCGTGTTCCGAGGCCATGTCTGTACATGCTAGGCTCGTCAAGTCAACCTAAGTGTATTGCGTGTGTTCCGAGGCCATGTCTGTACATGCTAGGCTCGTCAACACCCGTTGTATGCGAACGTTAGAATCTATCACACCCGATCATCACGTGGTGCTTCGAAACAACGAACCTTCGCAACGGTGCACAGTTAGGGGGAACACTTTCTTGAAATTATTATAAGGGATCATCTTACTTACTACCGTCGCTCTAAGCAAATAAGATGCAAAACATGATAAACATCACATGCAATCAAATAGTGACATGATATGGCCAATATCATTTTGCTCCTTTGATCTCCATCTTCAGGGCGCCATGATCATCTTCGTCACCGGAATGACACCATGATCTCCATCATCATGATCTCCATCATCATGATCTCCATCATCGTGTCTTCATGAAGTTGTCACGCCAACGATTACTTCTACTTCTATGGCTAACACGTTTAGCAATAAAGTAAAGTAATTTACATGGCGTTATTCAATGACACGCAGGTCATACAAAATAATAAAGACAACTCCTATGGCTCCTGCCGGTTGTCATACTCATCGACATGCAAGTCGTGATTCCTATTACAAGAATATGATCAATCTCATACATCACATATATCATTCATCACATCTTTTTGCCATATCACATCACAAGGCACATGCTGCAAAAACAAGTTAGACATCCTCTAATTGTTGTTGCAAGTTTTTACGTGGCTTCTATAGGTTTCTAGCAAGAACGTTTCTTACCTACGTAAAACCACAACGTGATATGCCAATTTCTATTTACCCTTCATAAGGACCCTTTTCATCGAATCCGTTCCGACTAAAGTGGGAGAGACAGACACCCGCTAGCCACCTTATGCAACTAGTGCATGTCAGTCGGTGGAACCTGTCTCACGTAAGCGTACGTGTAAGGTCGGTCCGGGCCGCTTCATCCCACAATGCCGCCGAAACAAGATAAGACTAGTAGTGGCAAGAAAATTGACAACATCTACGCACACAACTGCTTTGTGTTCTACTCGTGCATAGTAACTACGCATAGGCCTGGCTCATGATGCCACTGTTGGGAATCGTAGCAGAATTTTAAAATTTCCTACGCATCACCAAGATCCATCTATGGAGTATACTAGAAACGAGGGGAAAGGAGTGCATCTACATACCCTTGTAGATCGCGAGCGGAAGCGTTCCAATGAACGGGGTTGATGGAGTCGTACTCGTCGTGATCCAAATCACCGATGACCGAGTGCCGAACGTACGGCACCTCCGCGTTCAACACACGTACGGAGCAGCGACGTCTCCTCCTTCTTGATCCATCAAGGGGAAAGGAGAGGTTGATGGAGATCCAGCAGCACGACGGCGTGGTGGTGGATGTAGCGGGGATCTCGGCAGGGCTTCGCCAAGCTTCTACGAGAGGGAGAGGTGTTGCAGGGGGAGAGGGAGGCGCCAGGGGCTGTGTTGTTGCTGCCCTCCCTCCCCCCCACTATATATAGGACCCCTGGGGGGGGCGCCGGCCCTGGGAGATCAGATCTCCAAGGGGGGGCGGCGGCCAAGGGGGAAGGGGGGTGGCTTCCCCCCCAAGCCAAGTGGGGCGCCCCCCACCCCTAGGGTTTCCAACCCTAGGCGCAGGGGGAGGCCCAAGGGGGGGCGCCCCAGCCCACTAAGGGCTGGTTCCCTTCCCACTTCAGCCCATGGGGCCCTCCGGGATAGGTGGCCCCACCCGGTGGACCCCCGGGACCCTTCCGGTGGTCCCGGTACAATACCGATAACCCCGAAACTTTCCCGGTGGCCGAAACTGGACTTCCTATATATAATTCTTCACCACCGGACCATTCCGGAACTCCTCGTGACGTCCGGGATCTCATCTGGGACTCCGAACAACTTTCGGGTTTCCGCATACTAATATCTCTACAACCCTAGCGTCACAGAACCTTAAGTGTGTAGACCCTACGGGTTCGGGAGACATGCAGACATGACCGAGACGCCTCTCCGGTCAATAACCAACAGCGGGATCTGGATACCCATGTTGGCTCCCACATGTTCCACGATGATCTCATCGGATGAACCACGATCTCGAGGATTCAATCAATCCCGTATACAATTCCCTTTGTCAATCGGTATGTTACTTGCCCGAGATTCGATCGTCGGTATCCCAATACCTTGTTCAATCTCATTACCGGCAAGTCACTTTACTCGTACCGTAATGCATGATCCCGTGGCTAACTCCTTAGTCACATTGAGCTCATTATGATGATGCATTACCGAGTGGGCCCAGAGATACCTCTCCGTCATACGGAGTGACAAATCCCAGTCTCGATCCGTGCCAACCCAACAGACACTTTTGGAGATACCCGTAGTGCACCTTTATAGTCACAACGTTTGGCACACCCAAAGTACTCCTACGGCATCCGGGAGTTGCACGATCTCATGGTCTAAGGAAAAGATACTTGACAATGGAAAAGCTCTAGCAAACGAACTACACGATCTTTGAGCTATGCTTAGGATTGGGTCTTGTCCATCACATCATTCTCCTAATGATGTGATCCCGTTATGAATTACATCCAATGTCCATAGTCAGGAAACCATGACTATCTGTTGATCAACGAGCTAGTCAACTAGAGGCTTACTAGGGACACGTTGTGGTCTATGTATTCACACATGTATTACGATTTCCGGATAACACAATTATAGCATGAACAATAGACAATTATCATGAACAAAGAAATATAATAATAACCATTTATTATTGCCTCTAGGGCATATTTCCAACAAACACCACATGGGCGGTGAGTACGAGGACGGATACTCGGGCCTTCCTACATACAAATGGTGGTCAAGCGGTGGCCACCCAAAGGCACAGTGGTTATCCCGCCTGTACCGACGCTGATCGGGGTCCTCCGCTCGGATGATGGACATGTCCCGAGCATCTCTGTCGTCGAGGTAGTGAATACCTTCGCGCAGGTTCCTCATGCTGGAAGGGAGGTGGTCGAGGTCCATCGACCTGGAGCAGCCCCTCCCGACGAAGACAAGCCGTCCCGTGAGCTCATCGCCCGGCAGCGGCGTCCAGGTGGTGACCCCCTCCTCGGTGACACGACGGTAGATGGTGAGCCGCGTCGCCAGTCCGACCTCTCTCCAGCGACGTGGTACGCGAGGATCATCGATCGTATAGTGGACCACCAGGCACAGCTCTCCCCTGGATATGACGAGGTAGCGAGCAACAACTCGTTGCCGATGATGATGCCGCTCGGCGGCCCGCCGACACCTGATAAGCTGCTGGTGAGTGACGAGGACCTGCCCCTCGACCCCCACGTGCACCGCCACCAGATCCTCCCGACTCGTCAGCAAGTAAAGCACTCCATTGTACCAAGCAACGTCCTCCAAGACAAGCCCCTCCTGCAGTCCGGCTCCGGCGTCCTCGACGTTGAATCCACGGGCCACAACGCGAACTGAGGCGGCCGGTTGCCGTCGGGGACGAAGCCGCCCACGTGGCCGATGGCGGCAGCCAAGCAGGCGCCGTGGTGACCAAGCGGCTCGGCGGAGAGCGCCGCGGCGATCAGAATCATGGGACGCACGGTATTGTCGGCGACCACCACGTAGTCGGGAAACAGGAGCCGGGTCCCTGAGAAGATGTTGACGGCGGCGTGGCCGAAATGCTGCCCGACGGCCAGAAAGACCCATCCTCCTTGGTAGGTTCCAAACATCCGGCCACTGTTGAAGTCCGCGGGGAGCCGGAGCCGGTGCTCCAGCCCGTGGCGGTGCACCATGAAGCTCCGTCCCCGGCATGTCAGGCAAAGGAGCGAGACTGTGGGCGCCATGCCGGGGGGGAGATCCGCCACAAACCGCGCTGGCATCATCAGCCACGGGACAGGAGGACGGGGGACTGGAGAGAGATGGGTCCTCCCACCGCCTCCGCCATGGCGGCGCGGTCGGACTGGCAAGTGAGTCGGCGAGCGATCTCGGTGAGAACCTCGCCCGGTAGACTCTGTAAAGAAGCCATAGGGGGAGCGAGGCAGGCGAGGAGACGCCAGCGAGGTTGGGGATGGAGTGGGGAGGAGTTCTTGCAATTTTTGGAGGAAGCGGGGCAGGACCTCGGGACGACGGCGAGGGTGCTTGACGGACGGGGGCGGAGAGGGGAAGACCACTTCCGGTTCTTGGAGGAAGGAAGCGGGGGAGGAGCTTGGAGACGACGGCGGCGAGGTTGCTAGACGGGGGCAGAGTTCTTGGCGGAGTTCTTGGCCGTCGGTGGGTTGGTTGCTCTGTTTCCGTTGGTGCTCTGCTTTCTTGGCGGGGGATATATGTCGACCGTAGCGGGCCGGCCCATTAGCTCGTGCGCGTCAGGTCCCTGCGCATTCGATCGGTCCAGTTGGTTTTTCTTCCGTTCTCTTTGCTTTTTCTCCGGGTTTTTTTCAACGTTATGTTTTCGGTTTTCTCCGTTTTTCTCCGTTTTCTTATGTTTTCCTTCCTTTTTCCTTCTTTATACTTTGGTTTTGTTTGTTTGTTTCTTTTTTTGTTTCTTTTCTTTTTCTTTGTTGGGTTTTTCTTTTTCTTTTTTAGGTGTGACATACTTTTTTTGAACATGTGAAATATTTTCCTAATTATACGAACATTTGTTACACTTTGTAAACATTTTTAAGTTTTATGTAAATCTATTTTGGAAATGTGTAACATTTTTTAATTGTCAAAAAAATCATGTGCATGATTAACATTTAAATATATATTTTCATTCACGTTATACATTTTGTGTTCATCATAAATATTTTTCTATCTCAATATTTCGAATTATAAAAAAAGTAAACAACACATAAATGAAAATGTGAAGGAAAAAGGAAAAATACAAAAATATAAACACGCATGATGTCATCGTTACTGGGGCGGCCCAGTTTGGGCCCCCTTTAGGCGAGTCTTACCTAGGCATCGCAAGAAGAGGCACATAGCGACACCCTATTTTTTGGGGTGTTTCGGCCACGACGACTTGCTCGGCTCGTCAAATTGCATTATCAACTGATTTTTTTGGCATGTCGTTACGACCACGATGAGTAGCTGGGCTCGTTGACTTCAATTCTGAAAGAGCATGGTGCCCACATGTTTGGTTTTAGTAATTGATGATAATCCCTATTGATTAATGGTTTGTCCATAGGCAATGCTCGAAAACCATATGTTGGCTTCAAGGTCGAAAGAAGGAGATTATGTGATGACCAAGGTGTTATTCATAGAGTTATCCAAAGATTAATCTTATGAGAGTTTGAGTCTACTGCAGTCATGTCTTGAAGAAGAAGATTGTGTGAATATTCATGTTTACCTTCCAGACGTCATCTTAATGCAGAGAGAAATTATGACACAAGGTTGAAGATATACCGAGTGGGAGCAAGTGATCCCATGGTATGGTAAGCATTGTTCATTACACTCTGTGTGCTAACCCATGATATATATGAGGTTTCTATGTGGGGTTAGGTACCATTTTCTGGGTTTGCATCAAAAGGAAGATCCCATATAATCCATGTAGGATGACATCAAGTGGTGATTGCCATCAAGCTTGCGATGTGCAAGTTCAAGAAGAGCATCACGAAGAGATCATATGCTTGAAGCTTGCCGATCATTTGGTGATAATGATTTTATGAAGATGTGCCTAAGACTGGCACTCCCATAGTGGAGTATAGGGGAGCAATTCACTAGTCTTCATCGAGTCAGCGCAATCAAGAAAGGTGGTCCAACTTGAGAAGATCAAGATCGTCATCATCTAGCTTAAGTGGATTATGCGCAAGGCAAATGTTGGACCTTGATAGGTTTTCTATTTTACCGATCTCATGATGCTAGTTGGGAGATCGGGTTATAGGATTGATTTCCGTACTATTAAGGGAGGCTCTCGAGTGAGTAGCTTGATCGTATCGTTCATAGAGAGCTCAAACCATTGCATCCTTGGCATCATCTTTATTTATTCTTATTTGTGTTTTCTCTTTGAGAGGTTTTAGAGTTCGTGTTCATCTTCTTGTCAAACTCAAGCTCATTGAAAACGGAGTTCGTATGCATCTTCTATTATGTTTCCGGTTTTCTCCGTTTTTCAATGTTTTCTTCTGTTTTTATTTTTCTTCTTCTTTATACTTTGGTTTCATTTGTTTCTTTCTTGGTCTTTTGAGTTTCTTTGCTTTTCTTTTGTTTTCTTTGTCGGTTTCTTTCTTTTTCTTTTTCCAACACATGTCTAATTTTTCATACACATTGTAAATTTTTGTTATATGTTCAAAAAAATTCTACATGTTTAACATTCTTTTGCAAAAACATGTTTGAATATTATTATTTTTCAAAACCTTGTAAAACATTTTTTTTCCAATACATGTTGATACAATTTCTGCATGGTAAAACATTTTTCTGAGCTATAAATACGTTTTTGTACATAGTACATACAACTTTGTAAAATGTCATGAACACATTTTTGGAACTTGTGAAGATTTTTTTAAGTGTGAAATACATTTTTTGACTGTGTGAAATATTTTTCTAATTATACAAATATAAACATTTTTTAATTTACGTACATCTTATTTTGATATGTGTGACATTTTTTAATTCTCAAAAAATTCATGCATATGATTAACATTTATATTATTGTTTTCATTCACGTTATACTTTTTTGTTCATCACAAATATTTTCTATCTCAATATTTCGAATTAAAAACAAAGTAAAGAAACATAAATGAAAATGTGAATGGAAAAAAGGAAAATACAAAAATATAAACACGGATGATGTCATCATTACTAGGCCAGCCCAGTTTGGGCTCCCTTTAGCCGCACCCTACTTTTTTGGGGTGTTTCGGCCACGACGACTTGCTTTTTGCATGGTGTCGGCCACGATGAGCAGCTATGCTCGCTGAATTCAATTCTAGAAGAGCATGGTGCCCCCATGTTTGCTTTTGGTAATTGATAATAATCCCTATGGATTAATGGTTTCCTTGAGTTGTATTTGAAGGGTTTGTCCATAGGAAATGCTCGAAGACCATATGTTGGCTTCAAGGCTGAAAGAAAGAGATTGTGTGATGACCAAGGTGTTATTCATGGAGTTATCCAAAGATTGGTCTTATGAGAGTTTGAGCCTATTGCAATCATGTCTTGAAGAAGAAGATTGTGTGGATATTGATATTTACCTTCAAGACATCATCTTAATGAAGAGAGAAATTATGACACAAGGTAGAAGATGTACTTGGGATCAAGTGATCCGATAGTATGGTAAGCATTGTCCATTACGCTTTGTGTACTAACCCATGATATATGTGAGATTTCTATGTGGGGTTAGGTATCATTTCATGGGTTTGCATCAAGTGGTGATTGTCATCAAGCTTGGGATGTGCAAGTTCAAGAGGAGCATCACAAAGAGATCATATGCTTGAAGCTTGCCAACCATTGGTGATAATGATTTTATGAAGATGTGCCTAAGACTGTTTCTTCCATAGTGCAGTATGGGGAGCAATTCACTAGTCTTCATCGAGTCAGCGCAATCAAGAAAGGTGGTCCAACTTGAGAAGGTCAAGACCGTCATCATCTAGCTCAAGTGGACTATGCGCAAGGAAAAGGTTTGACCTTGATAGGTTTTCTATTTAACCGGACTCATGGTGCTGGTTGGGACACCAAGTTATAGGATTGATTGTCGTACTATTAAAGGGGGCTCTCAAGTGAGTAGCTTGATCGTATCGTTCATAGAGAGCTCAAATGATTGTATGCTTGGGATCATCTTCATTTATTCTTATTTGGTTTTTCTATTTGAGAGGTTTTAGAGTTCGTGTTTTGTCGTGGAATTGTCACGGCAGATGTCCTTAGTGTCAGGACTTAGTCGCGAGGCCAGCGCATCTATGTGGTAGCTTGAGAGGGGTTGATTGGGATGAGAAACGCAGGGCAGTTCAACGCACAAGACAAGGGTTTAGACAGCTTCGGACCCCGGGAAACATCATCCGGTAATAGCCCTACATGCTGTTTGAGGCTAGGTCTCATTATGCTCATGAGAGAGTCGCCGGTAAGCCGGCTCTTTGTGTCTAGCCTTAGAGATTGTTTCTTGTTGCTTGTCCCTCTTTGGGGTGCCCTGCCCCTCCTTATATAAGTTAGAGGGGCGGGTTACATGTGGAGTCCTAGTAGGACTAGGACTAGTCTATCTTCTCTTACAAGTTAATTACAAGTCCGGGTCTTGTTTCCTTGTAAAGGAAATATTCATCATCCCTTTCCTCTTAATCCGGCCCATCATAACATGAGCCGGCCTTCTGGGCTTTGAGCCTAGTTGTCCATCTGACCCGCCCGCCGGGTTACTAATGAGTCGCCAAGATCGGGCAGGTTATCTGTGAATCGCCAAGCTCCGGGCGGGTCACCAGTGAGTCGCCAATTCCGGCCGGGCCATAACGCAGGATATATCCCCGACATTAGCCCCCAGTTTAATTTGGATTTATCAATGTTAAACTGATCCTGTAAAATAAACACAAGAACAAACTTGATAGGTTGTGCTCCGGGTTAAATTTTGTAAGCCGGCACCTGATCATCTTTAAATCCTTGTCATTTCTTTCTTGATACATGCCCATGAACTCATAGAAAATCTCCTTTAGTAGATATGTTCAAACTTTGTGAATGCAAAAAATCCAGATACTTCTTTTGAGAAATCCGGGTCAATAGGCCAGCTTCAGAGTCAATTTGCTGGCATTGGTCTCTTGTAGAGAAATATTGTAAGAAACAATCCACTTGAATCGGCTTTCAATGCTCTGACTTGACAAAAATATTGGTCTTCAAATATTCAACTTATATTCATCCGGCTTAAAGATATAAAACTTGCAGGTTTATGAGTACCAAAATTTCCGGGTTATAAATAGATGATGCCAAGTCATAATTGTCGCCGACGCCGGTTTATGATTGTTAATGACGCCGGTTTACAGACACAGGGTCATAATGATTGGTGACACCGGATCAATCTGGTTTTTCTCAAAACAGAGAAATTGAAGATATTTCTTTGATAATAATATAATACCTGTAGCCCCCAAGTCTTGAGCAGAACAAAGCGATGGCTTAAGACTTGCTTCAATATGAATACTGCCACTTTGAAGAAATCCATGTTGTTCATCCTAATTACTAGTAAAAACTGAATATTCCATATTATGTAGCCCCCAAGTGCCGGGTTGTCATGCTTGCAGCAACCTGGGACTTGTAATTGCCTGATTCTCAAAAACTTCAACCAGTGTAGCCCCCAAGGGCCGGCTTAATAAGATAATACTGAGCTGGGACTTTTCATTCAAAATAATCATATGATGTAACCCTCACCATGGGGCTTGAACCCACGTCCACAAGGTTAAGAGCTTTGTGCTTTACCAACTAAACAGTGGATCCTTCAATATAATGGATTAAGACTTATGTACCTTGAATTGTTGACAGGAGCAATTGGTAGCCCCCAATGGCCGGTTTATCATAATATGATGAGTCGGGTCTTCAACAAGGCCAATAAAAAGTAATCTTGCATTAGCCCCCAAGTGCCCTCGTGCATGCTGGCAGTGACATGGGACTTGCACATTTGATGTAATCTCAATTTGAATAATGTAGCCCCCAAGTGCCGGGTTGTAAGCCTGCAGCGACTCGGGACTATTCCTTCCATTGTAGAATAAATCATATCCATTGATAAAATAATAGCCATTGCGCTGAAGCGACTTTGAAAACCTCAATCATAATATTAGTTTCTGATAACCATAATAAAAATCCAGCCATGTTGGCTATTAAAGATCTGACTAACCCGGTTTGAAAACCTCAATCATTCAAATCATAATGAAAATCCAGCCAAGTTTGGCTATTTAAAGATTCCAAATACCTTATCTGTTGACAAGTAAATCCGGAGTTTAAATACCCGGCGACCCTTGGCTGACGGCGATTTATTGTTGGAAATATGCCCTAGAGGCAATAATAAATTGGTTATTATTATATTTCCTTGTTCATGATAATCATTTATTATCCATGCTAGAATTGTATTGATAGGAAACTCAGATACATGTGTGGATACATAGACAACACCATGTCCCTACTAAGCCTCTAGTTGACTAGCTCGTTGATCAATAGATGGTTACGGTTTCCTGACCATGGACATTGGATGTCGTTGATAACGGGATCACATCATTAGGAGAATGATGTGATGGACGAGACCCAATCCTAAGCCTAGCACAAGATCGTGTAGTTCGTTTGCTCAGAGCTTTTCTAATGTCAAGTATCATTTCCTTAGACCATGAGATTGTGCAACTCCCGGATACCGTAGGAATTCTTTGGGTGTACCAAACGTCACAACGTAACTGGGTGGCTATAAAGGTGCACTACAGGTATCTCCAAAAGTGTCTGTTGGGTTGGCACGAATCGAGACTGGGATTTGTCACTCCGTGTAAACGGAGAGGTATCTCTGGGCCCACTCGGTAGGACATCATCATAATGTGCACAATGTGACCAAGGAGTTGATCACGGGATGATGTGAGTTACGGAACGAGTAAAGAGACTTGCCGGTAACGAGATTGAACAAGGTATAGGGATACCGACGATCGAATCTCAGGCAAGTAACATATCGATAGACAAAGGGAATTGCATACGGGATTGATTGAATCCCCGACATCGTGGTTCATCCGATGAGATCATCGTGGAACATGTGGGAGCCAACATGGGTATCTAGATCCCGCTGTTGGTTATTGACCGGAGAACGTCTCGGTCATGTCTGCATGGTTCCCGAACCCGTAGGGTCTACACACTTAAGGTTCGATGACGCTAGGGTTATAGGGAAAGTGTGTATGTGGTTACCGAATGTTGTTCGGAGTCCCGGATGAGATCCCGGACGTCACGAGGAGTTCTGGAATGGTCCGGAGGTAAAGATTTATATATGGAAAGTTGTTGTCCGGGTTCCGGGAAAAGTTCGGGTTTTTCGGTATTGTACCGGGAAGCTTCCAGAAGGTTCCGGAGGATTCCGGAGGGGTCCGGAGGTCCGGAAAATGTTCCACCACGTCCAATACAGCAGCATGGCCTGTAAGGGGGCGCCCTAGCCTTAATGGGCCAAGGGCACCAGCCCCCCCAAGGCCCATGCGCATGGGAGAAGGGAAACCCTAAGGGGGAGGGCCTCCACTTGACTTGGGAGGCACTCCTCCCCCCTTTGGCCGCCCCCCAAGCCCCATCTAGGGCTGGACGCACCCCTTGGGGGGGGGGGACCCTAGATGGGGGCGCAGCCCTCCCCCTCCCCTATATATACTTGAGGTTTGGGGCTGCCATACGGACACGAGAACGTCTCTCTTTCGGCGCAGCCATACCCCTCTCCCTCCTCCTCTCCCGCGGTGCTTGGCGAAGCCCTGCGGGATTGCCACGCTCCTCCACCACCACCACGCCGTCGTGCTGCTGCTGGACGGAGTCTTCCCCAGCCTCTCCCTCTCACCTTGCTGGATCAAGGCGTGGGAGACGTCACCGGGCTGCACGTGTGTTGAACGCGGAGGCACCGTTCTTCGGTGCTTAGATCGGAACCAACCGCGATCTGAATCGCTACGAGTACGACTCCTTCATCCGCGTTCTTGCAACGCTTCCGCATCGCGATCTACAAGGGTATGTAGATGCACTCTCCTTCCCCTCGTTGCTAGATTACTCCATAGATTGATCTTGGTGATGCGTAGAAAATTTTGAATTTCTGCTACGTTACCCAACAGTGGCATCATGAGCTAGGTCTATGCGTAGTTTCTATGCACGAGTAGAACACAAAGTAGTTGTGGGCGTCGATTTTGTCAATTTTCTTGCCGTTACTAGTCTTATCTTGATTCGGCGGCATCGTGGGATGAAGCGGCCCGGACCGACCTTACACGTACTCTTACGTGAGACAGGTTCCACCGACTGACATGCACTAGTTGCATAAGGTGGCTAGCGGGTGTCTGTCTCTCCCACTTTAGTCGGATCAGATTCGATGAAAAGGTTCCTTATGAAGGGTAAATAGAAATTGGCATATCACGTTGTGGCTTTTGCGTAGGTAAGAAACGTTCTTGCTAGAATCCCATAGCAGCCACGTAAAACATGCAACAACAATTAGAGGACGTCTAACTTGTTTTTGCAGGGTATGCTATGTGATGTGATATGGCCAAAAGGATGTGATGAGTGATATATGTGATGTATGAGATTGATCATGTTCCTGTAATAGGAATCACGACTTGCATGTCGATGAGTATGACAACCGGCAGGAGCCATAGGAGTTGTCTTTATTTTTTGTATGACCTGCGTGTCATTGAATAACGCCATGTAAATTACTTTACTTTATTGCTAAGCGCATTAGCCATAGAAGTAGAAGTAATCGTTGGTGTGACAACTTCATGAAGACACAATGATGGAGATCATGATGATGGAGATCATGGTGTCATGCCGGTGACAAAGATGATCATGGTGCCCCAAAGATGGAGATCAAAGGAGCAAAATGATATTGGCCATATCATGTCACTATTTGATTGCATGTGATGTTTATCATGTTATGCATCTTATTTTCTTAGAACGACGGTAGTAAGTAAGATGATCCCTCACTAAAATTTCAAGAGACGTGTTCCCCCTAACTGTGCACCATTGCGAAGGTTCGTTGTTTCGAAGCACCACGTGATGATCGGGTGTGATAGATTCTAACGTTCGAATACAACGGGTGTAGACGAGCCTAGCATGTACAGACATGGCCTCGGAACACATGCGAAACACTTAGGTTGACTTGACGAGCCTAGCATGTACAGACATGGCCTCGGAACACAAGAGATCGAAAGGTCGAACATGAGTTGTATAGTAGATGCGATCAACATG
Source organism: Triticum aestivum (assembly GCF_018294505.1). Taxonomy (NCBI): domain Eukaryota; kingdom Viridiplantae; phylum Streptophyta; class Magnoliopsida; order Poales; family Poaceae; genus Triticum; species Triticum aestivum. The sequence goes on from NC_057796.1 coordinate 476,814,994, forward strand.
GAGATGTTCACCGATGATGACTAGTCCGTCTCACGTGATGATCGGACACGGCCTAGTTTGACTCGGATCATGTATCACTTAGATGACTGGAGGGATGTCTATCTGAGTGGGAGTCCATTAATCAGATGAACTTCATTATTATGAACATAGTCAAAAGGTCTTTGCAAATTATGTCATACGCTTTAGTTCTACTGTTTAAGATATGTTCCTAGAGAAAATTTAGTTGAAAGTTGGTAGTAGCAATTATGCGGACTGGGTCCGTAAACTGAGGATTGTCCTCATTGCTGCACAGAAGGCTTATGTCCTTAATGCACCGCTCGGTGTGCTGAACCTCAGCGTCGTCTGTAGATGTTGCGAAACATCTGACATACACGTTTTGATGACTACGTGATAGTTCTAATGGTTTAGAATTGTGGCACCAAAGACGTTTGTGAAACGTCGCAGAACATATGAGATGTTCCGAAGACTGAAATTGGGATTTCAGACTAGTGCCCACGTCAAGAGGTATGAGACCTCTGACAAGTTTCTTAAGCCTGCAAACTAAGGGAGAAAAGCTCAATCGTTGAGCATGTGCTCAGATTGTCTGAGTACCACAATCGCTTGAATCGAGTGGGAGTTAATTTCTCAGATGAGATAGTGATAGTTCTCCATAGTCACTGCCACCAAGCTAGTAGAGCTTCGTGATGAACTATAACATATCAGGGATAGTTATGATGATCCTTGAGCTATTCGCGATGTTTGACACCGCGAGAGTAGAAATTAAGAAGGAGCATCAATTGTTGATGGTTAGTAAAACCACTAGTTTAAGAAGGGCAAGGGCAAAAGGGATACTTCATGAAACAGCAAGTCGTTTGCTGCTCCAGTGCAGAATCCCAAGGTTGAACCCAAACCCGAGACTAAGTGCTTCTGTAATGAGGGGAACGGTCACTGAAGCGGAACTACCCTAGATACTTGGTAGATGAGAAGGCGGGCAAGGTCGACAGAAGTATATTGGATATATGTTATATGAATGTGTACTTTACTAGTACTCCTAGCAGCACTAGGGTATTAGATACCGGTTCGGTTGCTAAGTGTTAGTAACTCGAAATAAAAGCTGCGGAATAAACGGAGACTAGCTAAAGGTGAGATGACGATATGTGTTGGAAGTGTTTCCAAGGTTGATGTGATCAAGCATCGCATGCTCCCTCTACCATCGAGATTTGGTGTTTGCGTTGAGCATGATTGGATTATGTTTATCGCAATACAGTTATTCATTTAAGGAGAATAATAGTTACTCTGTTTATTTGAATAATACCTTCAATGGTCTTGCACCTAAAATGAATCTCGATCGTAGTGATACACATGTTCATGCCAAAAGATATAAGATAGTAATGATAGTACCACATACTTGTGGCACTGCCACTTGAGTCATATTGGTATAGAACGCATGAAGAAGCTCCATGTAGATGGATCTTTGGATTCACTCGTTTTTGAAAAGAATGAGACATGCGAACCATGTCTATTGGTATATATGCATGAAGAAACTCCATGCAGATGGATCGTTTGGACTCACTTGATTTTGAATCACTTGAGACATGCAAATCATACCACATGGGCAAGATGACTGAAAGGCCTCGTTTTCAGTAAGATGGAACAAGAGAGCAACTTATTGGAAGTAATACATTTTGATGTATGCAGTCCAATGAGTGCTGAGGCATGCAGTGGATATCGTTATGTTCTTACTTCACAGATGATTTGAGTAGATGCTGAGTGTATTTACTTGATAAAACACAAGTCTGAATTATTGAAAGGTTCAAGTAATTTCAGAGTGAAGTTGAAGACCGTCGTGACAAGAGGATAAAATGTATGTGATATAATCATAGAGATGAGTATCTGAGTTACGAGTTTGGCACACAATTAAGACATTGTGGAAAGTGTTTCACAATTAATACCGCCTGGAACACCATAGTGTGATGGTGTGTCCGAACATCATAACTGCACCCTATTGGATATGGTGCATACCATGATGTTTCTTATCAAATTACCACTATCGTTTATGGGTTAGGCATTAGAGACAACCGCATTCACTTTAAAAGGGGCACCACGCAATTCCGTTGAGACGACACCGTTTAGTGAAACCTAAGTTGTCGTTTCTTAAAAGTTTGGGGCTGCGATGCTTATGTGAAAAAAGTTTTAGGCTGAGAAGCTCGAACCCAAAGCGGATAAATGCGTCTTCATAGAATACCCAAAACAGTTGGGTATACCTCCTATTTCAGATCTGGAAGCAAAAGTAATTGCTTCTAGAAACGAGTCCTTTCTCGAGGAAAAGTTTCTCTCGAAAGAATTGAGTGGGAGGATGGTGGAGACTTGATAAGGTTATTGAACCGTCACTTCAACTAGTGTGTAGCAGGGCACAGGAAGTTGTTCCTGTGGCACCTACACCAATTTAAGTGGAAGCTTATGATACTGATCATGAAACTTCGGATCAAGTCACTACCAAACCTCGTAGGACAAAGAGGATGCGTACTACTTCAGAGTAATGCGTAATCCTGTCTTGGAAGTCATGTTGTTGGACAACGATGAACCTACGAGCTATGGAGAAGCGATGGTGGGCCCATATTTCGACGAATGGCTCGAAGCCATGAAATCCGAGATAAATGGATCTTTAAGAAGAAGACGGACATGGACGGTAATGTTACCGTCTATGATGCTCGACTTGTGGCAAAGGGTATTTTCACTAGTTCAAGGAGTTGACTACGATGAGATTTTCTCATCCGTAGCGATGCTTAAGTCCGTCGGAATCATGTTAGCATTAGCTGCATTTATGAAATCTGGCAGATGGATGTCAAAACAAGTTCCCTTACCAGTTTTCGTAAGGAAAGGTTGTATGTGATACAATCAGAAAGGTTTTGTCGATCCTAAGGATGCTAAAAGGTATGCTAGCTCCAGTGATCCTTCCATGGATTAGAGCAAGCATCTCGGAGTCAGAATATACGCTTTGATGGAGTGATCAAAGTTTTTGGGTTTATACAAAGTTTGTTAGAAACTTGTATTTACAATAAAGTGAGTGGGAGCGCTACAACATTTCTGATAAGTATATGTGAATGACATATTGTTGATCCGAAATGATGTAAAAATTTCTGGAAAGCATAAAGGGTTGTTTGAAAGGAGTTTTTCAAAGGAAGACCTGGATAAAGCTGCTTACATATTGGGCATCAAGATCTATAGAGATAGATCAAGACGCCTGATGATACTTTCAAAGAACGCACACCTTGACATGATTTTGAAAGAGTTCAAAATAGATCAGCAAAGAAGGAGTTCTTGGCTGTGTACAAGGTGTGAGTATTGAGTAAGACTCAAGACCTGACCACAGCAGAAGAGAAAGAAAGGACGAAGGTCGTCCCCTATGCTTTAGACATAGGTTCTATAGTATGCTATGCTGTGTATCGCACATGTAATGTGCCTTGCCATGAGTTGGTCAAGGGGTACAATAGTGATCCGGGAATGGATCACATGACAGCGGTCGAACTCATCCTTAGTATCTAGTGGACTAAGGAATTTTCTCGATTATGGAGGTGAAAAGGAGTTCGTCGTAAAGGGTTACGTCGATGCGAACTTTGACACTAATCCGGATGACTCTGAGTAGTAAACCGGATTCGTATAGTAGAGCAATTATTTGAAATGGCTCCAAATAGCGCGTGGTAGCATCCACAATATGACATAGATATTCGTAAAGCACACACAGATCTGAAAGGTTCAGACCCGTTGATTAATAACCTCTCTCACAAGCATAACATGATCAAACCAGAACTCATTGAGTGTTAATCACATAGTGATGTGAACTAGATTGTTGACTCTAGTAAACTCTTTGGATGTTGGTCACATGGTGATGTGACCTGTCAGTGTTAATCACATGGTGATGTGAACTAGATTATTGACTCTAGTGCAAGTGGGAGACTGTTGGAAATATGCCCTAGAGGCAATAATAAATTGGTTATTATTATATTTCCTTGTTCATGATAATCGTTTATTATCCATGCTAGAATTGTATTGATAGGAAACTCAGATACATGTGTGGATACATAGACAACACCATGTCCCTAGTAAGCCTCTAGTTGACTAGCTCGTTGATCAATAGATGGTTACGGTTTCCTGACCATGGACATTGGATGTCGTTGATAACGGGATCACATCATTAGGAGAATGATGTGATGGACGAGACCCAATCCTAAGCCTAGCACAAGATCGTGTAGTTCGTTTGCTCAGAGCTTTTCTAATGTCAAGTATCATTTCCTTAGACCATGAGATTGTGCAACTCCCGGATACCGTAGGAATGCTTTGGGTGTACCAAACGTCACAACGTAACTGGGTGGCTATAAAGGTGCACTACAGGTATCTCCGAAAGTGTCTGTTGGGTTGGCACGAATCGAGACTGGGATTTGTCACTCCGTGTAAACGGAGAGGTATCTCTGGGCCCACTCGGTAGGACATCATCATAATGTGCACAATGTGACCAAGGAGTTGATCACGGGATGATGTGAGTTACGGAACGAGTAAAGAGACTTGCCGGTAACGAGATTGAACAAGGTATAGGGATACCGACGATCGAATCTCGGGCAAGTAACATATCGATAGACAAAGGGAATTGCATACGGGATTGATTGAATCCCCGACATCGTGGTTCATCCGATGAGATCATCGTGGAACATGTGGGAGCCAACATGGGTATCCAGATCCCGCTGTTGGTTATTGACCGGAGAACGTCTCGGTCATGTCTGCATGGTTCCCGAACCCGTAGGGTCTACACACTTAAGGTTCGATGACGCTAGGGTTATAGGGAAAGTGTGTACGTGGTTACCGAATGTTGTTCAGAGTCCCGGATGAGATCCCGGACGTCACGAGGAGTTCCGGAATGGTCCGGAGGTAAAGATTTATATATGGAAAGTTGTTGTTCGGGTTCCGGGAAAAGTTCGGGTTTTTCGGTATTGTACCGGGAAGCTTCCAGAAGGTTCCGGAGGATTCCGGAGGGGTCCGGAGGTCCGGAAAATGTTCCACCACGTCCAATACAGCAGCATGGGCTGTAAGGGGGCTCCCTAGCCTTAATGGGCCAAGGGCACCAGCCCCCCCAAGGCCCATGCGCATGGGAGAGGGGAAACCCTAAGGGGGAGGGCCTCCACTTGACTTGGGAGGCACTCCTCCCCCCTTTGGCCGCCCCCCAAGCCCCATCTAGGGCTGGCCGCACCCCTTGGGGGGGGAACCCTAGATGGGGGCGCAGCCCTCCCCCTCCCCTATATATACTTGAGGTTTGGGGCTGCCATACGGACACGAGAACGTCTCTCTTTCGGCGCAGCCATACCCCTCTCCCTCCTCCTCTCCCGCGGTGCTTGGCGAAGCCCTGCGGGATTGCCACACTCCTCCACCACCACCACACCGTCGTGCTGCTGCTGGACGGAGTCTTCCCCAACCTCTCCCTCTCACCTTGCTGGATCAAGGCGTGGGAGACGTCACCGGGCTGCACGTGTGTTGAACGCGGAGGCACCGTTCTTCGGTGCTTAGATCGGAACCAACCGCGATCTGAATCGCTACGAGTACGACTCCTTCATCCGCGTTCTTGCAACGCTTCCGCATCGCGATCTACAAGGGTATGTAGATGCACTCTCCTTCCCCTCGTTGCTAGATTACTCCATAGATTGATCTTGGTGATGCGTAGAAAATTTTGAATTTCTGCTACGTTACCCAACATTTATTACGCCTCCATTGTAAGCCGGAATTTTTACAACCCGGCGGCTTATAGCCTTTGAGAAAATCAAGAATTGATAACCCTTTTGAGACACCAATTTCAATCTTTGATGATGGGCTTTGAACTTAATCATTTATGTAAGTCATAGCCCTGTAAATTCTGCAGAGAGTTTAAACAACATATGCCCTGGCGACTTAACGTTAAAAGCCAGGGCGGGTAATCACCCAAATGTAGTCTTATCCTGCACACAAGTAGATCACAAGATCCCTTGGCGGTTTACCGCAGGGCGGGTCATAATATCTCACATATAACCACTGTGATATTGATTTTGTACTGCCGGTTTTCATGACCTATGCAGTAAGGGTGATAACCCAATCCTTAGAAGCCAATGCTTCCACACAGATGATGATTGTCATAAGCTGGCGATTTACCATTGAAAATCAAGCCGGGTTAAATAACAACCACTCATATATACTTTAGATATGAAAAAGAGCTTCCAATAAAATCCAAAAATTGTTTGCAAAAAGAGACTTCAAAATTTTTGAGGCTTCTGATTCGAATACGATCAGAAAACCGTCCCAAAGGGGTTAAGCTAAGATTCGAATACGATCATATAGCCCCCAGTGGCTTTGGCGTTGCCGATCAAGAGGGTACCGACAGCTATGTTCTCTTTGGTTCGAATACGACCTATGTTTGAACAGGAAGCCCCCAAATGACCTTGAGAGTTGTTTAACGACACTGATTCGAATACGATCCACGTCGGTTCCCAAAGGGGGTTGAGCTATGGTTCAAATATGACCAAGAAACTCCCCAATGAGCTCGGCAGTGTGCCGATCAAAAGGGTATCGACAGCTATGTTCTCTTTGGTTCGAATACGACCTATGTTTGAACAGGAAGCCCCCTTGTGATCATGAGAATATTTAATGACTCTGATTCGAATACGATCAGTGTCACACCAAAAGGGTTAAGCTAAATTCGAATACGATCAGCTCCCAATAGTCATTAAAGCAGGGTACCTACATTTGAGTTGTGTTTGGTAACAGACTCTTTAGTCCCTTTAATTTTTTCTGAGAACACGAACTTTGCGAGGGATAAATTCTTTTTTGAACCGGAAATTCTTAAACCGGATATTGAGAGTTTCAAAGTTTTGTAATAGACAAATTTACCTTGAACCGGATTTTGAACCGGATTGAGAGCTTCAAAGCTTTGTGGCAGATAAATTTCTCTTGAACCGGATTTTAAACCGGAATCTTTATTTGAACCGGCAATTTTCTGACGGCCTTTAAATTTTCATCAATATGGTTGCAGCCTCCGGAACCGGGTTATCATTCCCTCCAACGACCCGGGGTTCCCGAGTCATGTCACTGTAGCCCCCGAGTCTCAAGATGACTCGAGGAGTTGGCTTGAGATTCTCCATATTTAACCGTGATATAAACCGGCATAACTTGTATATCATTGGTGTCGATAACACGATGTGTATCCACAGAAGGTTGAGGTGACTGCGGCGGGTTACAAATGATCCCGTATGAGCCGTGTCAGCAACTCGGCCAATGGTCCCTTCCAACCGGTTGTTTGAAACCAAACTGTAGTGATGGCGACTTATGCGCATGTCCATTGAGCCGTCCAGGTGCAGACGGCGGCTGATAACATATGATAATTTGCCTCCAATTTGTTGGAAGAAAACCGGGCTTCCCAAGTAGTGACTTGCTCATACTCAATACGCAGCTCATGCAGATAGGTGCGGCTCGGTGTGTTGATGTAGACCAGGCCGCGAGAGGCGGACGGAAAAGACGACCTCAACATCAGAAGCGGCTCAGACAGATGAGTCGGCCGAGGTGTTATAAACTGGCGCGGTCGGGCGAGTTAACCACGTCGTTTTGATGTAGTGAACAATTGTCCTGCATCAACAATACTGCAGACCAAGACAAAGATAAACTGCTTTTTGACAAAATAATATGTACCAATAAAATATATTTTAGATGGATATCACCTGATGTGTTTAGGCCGAAAATAATCCGCCATGAAATTGATGATCACTAGGTGAAACTGGAATCCCTCACGGGTGAATCGGCCGTGGGAGCAGACAGATAAACCGGCCACGGTGTTTGTGAGCCGGTGCGGACGAGCAAGCTGTCCTCCGCGTTGTAAGCCGGCGCGGACGCGTGAACCGGCCGCGAGGGCGGACGGGCAAGTCGTCCGTGGCGTTGTAAGGCGGTGCGGACGGGCGAGTCGGCCGGCGTGTTGATGTAAACCGGACCGCGACGCGCCTGTCCGTGAAGCCGCGTGACATAGCCGAACGTGCATCCGTGGTATAACACCACCCCTTTTTCTTTTAATAGTCGCCTTGCGTAAAAATATTACCAGCCAGAGTGCCTGTTCAGGTGAGTTTCAGCGACAGCGTACAGTGACGGCGGCTCGGTGATTTGATGTGGCTCAAGGATTGAACTCTCACGGCCCGTGACGTCGCTGTTGCCATAATAGAGAGGCGCCGGCGAAGCGGTGGATTGAGGTAGGGCAGCGGAGAGACAACAGGTCGAAGGCCGGCAGTAGTGGCTCGAAGGCCGGCTGTTCCAGCGGTGACTCGGGGCCGCACGGATAGGGGCGGCGACTTGAAGCGAGCATCTGGGTGCTGAGGAGACGAGGTCAGCCCAAGACCACAGTAGTGGATGCGACAATAGGACCTGCAGCTCGGCCCGGCACCGAGCGAGGGGCGGCCTAAGATCAATGGTAATTTATGGCAGCAAGGCTGGATCAACCCGGCGGCCCGATGGGTGCTGGAGGCGGCGCTCAGTGGGGACGCCGGCGGGTCACGGCCTCGGCGGCTGATGACTTGCGGCCTGCAGCGTGCGGGCGGTTCAGTCCTTGCAAAGACCGACTTGAGGCGACCAGACGGAGTAGGAGAAGGCGGGCCCGGCACTCGCGAGCGTGCGGATGCAGAGCCGGCACGGGCGGGCGAAAGGCGCCGAGCGTGGGCGCCAACTGTCGATTTCAACCGGAAACAGAGGCAGACCAGATTCCTCCTCCGGACGGGTCGACGTATAGTGGCAGGAACTCGTCGTGCAACGGTTTGAGACAGCCACGAAAACGGGACCGGCGACTCCGAACTTCGGCTCAAAGTCGCGGTAATGAAGGCGGGTCTCCGGCGAAGGCGGCGACTCAAGGCCGCGCCGTGAGGGCGACCATAGCAGAGGGCGAGGCCGGCCACAGCGGGGGTGCATCGGCGGAGGCTGGTGGTCTAGCGAGGTCGGATCGAGGCGGCTCTCAAGCGGGCTTTTGACCGCGACTGCGGCAAAGGCGAGAGGCGGGTTATGGTTGCACCGGCGCCTTGTCTGATGGTGGTCGAGGAAGATACGCGAGGCGTGCGGGCAACCAACATGGGCGGCTCGGCCCGGCTCCGCACCGGCGGCTCGTGGCAACACGGCCGGCTCCCTTGTGTGACAGTAGCTTGAGAATCCACGCTGGCCGTAAGTAGAAGCGGCTCATCGCGCAGTAAAGGGTTCCAAGCAGAGACGAGGCGGGCGGCCTAGGCGCTGACTCCTCCGGGTTGTCGAAGTTGTGGAAAAATCCCATCTTTGTACTCGGATTGCACGTGAAAACCTGGTGGCATGTTTTTCTGTTTTCCTCTCGGGAACTGATCCGTTCACGGGTTCGTCTTCTTCCAAGCATACGAGCACCTTGTGTTAGCCAGCCAAGCCTTGATCGATTCAGCCCGGCGGCGATTTAGTAATAGCGGCGCTCCCACATTAATGTCGGCGGCTCGCGGTGGCAGCGGGCCCTCTCCTGGAGATCTGACAAAGCCCCGACGGTTTACGGTCAATCAGCCGGATCAATTCTGTTGATAAACAATTTCTGATCTTAATCAAAACTGACGTAGATCCTTTCAAAGCTGATTTTCCTCCGATGCATGCTGTTACGTTTGGATAAGTACTGCAGCAATCGCCGCCGGCCGGCTGTCCAAGACCACAGAAAATATATTAGGAAGCCCGTGGGTTCCAGTGCGCCACGGCCGGCCGGCTCGAAATTTAATCCGGTATGCCTCCGACACAATAGCAGTCGGACACGGTTACTATACACCTCGAAACTTAAGCAGAAATTCGTGCAGGCCTCCACGGCTCAATGAAATTGATCTGGCGATTTGTGGCGGTTCACAAGATGCAACCCTAATTTCTTTAATCTCCATCTTGTATTTGCTGGCTTCAAAATTAATCATGTTCCAGATCACAAAACAATGAACTTGTCGGCTCTTCCTCATCCGATGAAATCGCGAGCTTCTCGAACCCTTGAAGAGATCCCTCCAAGAACTCATCACCACCGTGCGCAGGCCCCACGGTGGGCGCCAACTGTCGTGGAATTGTCACGGCAGATGTCCTTAGTGTCAGGACTTAGTCGCGAGGCCAGAGCATCTATGTGGTAGCTTGAGAGGGGTTGATTGGGATGAGAAACGCAGGGCGGTTCAACGCACAAGACAAGGGTTTAGACAGCTTCGGACCCCGGGAAACATCATCCGGTAATAGCCCTACATGCTGTTTGAGGCTAGGTCTCATTATGCTCATGAGAGAGTCGCCGGTAAGCCGGCTCTTTGTGTCTAGCCTTAGAGATTGTTTCTTGTTGCTTGTCCCTCTTTGGGGTGCCCTGCCCCTCCTTATATAAGTTAGAGGGGCGGGTTACATGTGGAGTCCTAGTAGGACTAGGACTAGTCTATCTTCTCTTACAAGTTAATTACAAGTCCGGGTCTTGTTTCCTTGTAAAGGAAATATTCGTCATCCCTTTCCTCTTAATCCGGCCCATCATAACATGAGCCGGCCTTCTGGGCTTTGAGCCTTGTTGTCCATCTGACCCGCCCGCCGGGTTACTAATGAGTCGCCAAGATCGGGCAGGTTATCTGTGAATCGCCAAGCTCCGGGCGGGTCACCAGTGAGTCGCCAATTCCGGCCGGGTCATACCGCAGGATATATCCCCGACATGTTTGTCTTCTTGTCAAACTCAAGCTCATCGAAAACGGAGTTTGTATGCGTCTTCTATTATGTTTTTTATGTTGGAGTGTTTGCCGGTTCTTCTCTTATGGAGGTTTCACACTTCTACATTGTTGGAATATTACTCTTTCTTGTTCTAAAGATTTCCAATCATATTTTGACAGCTCTTGTAGTTAGCTTTCTATCAAGCTTGAGTTTATCAAAATCGGAGTTCGTTTGTAGAAGTTATGGATGTTTTGGCTGTGTTGCTATCTTTTTAGAGGTAGTACCGCTTCCTTAAGATGTAGTACCGCTTGTGCATAATTAGAGATAGTACCGCTTATTTAAGAGGTAGTACCGCTTATTTAAAAGGTAGTACCGCATTGTAACGCGGCTAGTTTCGCTTGTATTTAGCCTTCTGTTGCCTCCTCAATATTTAGAAGTAGTAACGCTCCTTTAAGTAGTAGTACCGGTTGACCACATGCAGTACATAACAGTTAGGTTCGTGGGGGCCTATTTAAGGGGCTCTTCTTCCCGTTGCCCCCCACAATTCTTGATCAAGTCCCCCCACCATTAATGACCTCTTGGAGCTTGCTTTCTCTCTATTCCTTCCACGATTATTGCATCGTTTCGAGGGAAAAGAGAGAGGAGATCTAGATCTATATATCCACCAATCCATCTCTCCTCTAAGTGAGGGGAATCCTTTGGATCTAGACCTTGAAGTTCTTTTGTATTCTTCTTGTTCTTCCTCTCATATTCCTCCATGCTTTCATTGCCTTGGTGGGATTTGAGAGTGAGGGACTTGACCACTTTGTGTGTTCTTGCCATTGCATTAGTTGCTTAGGTTTGAGTTCTCCATGGTGATACGTGATACGTGAAAGTTTGACAAGCTTATTACTCTTGGGTCTTTGGGCACCCTACATCTTATGCCTCGCCCTAGACGGTTGGTGGTGTCGCGGAGCTTAATCATTTGGCGTAAAGCTCCAGGCAAGCTTCGGGGTCTCCAATTAGGTTGTGGAGATTGCCCCGAGCAATTTGTACGGGTTTAGTGACCGCCCCCAAGGGTTTCCAATTGTAAGAGTTTGGTGACCGCCCCCAAAGGTTGCGAATTGTACGGGTTTGGTGACTATCCTCAAGGGTCCCTTAGTGGAATCACAACATCTTGCATTGTGCAAAGGTGCGAGTAGATTACGGTGGCCCTAGTGGCATTTTGGGGAGCATTATGCCTCCACATCGCTCCAAACGGAGATTAGCATCCGCAAGGGTATGAACTTCAGGATACATCGTCATCTCCGCGTGCCTCGGTTATCTATTACCCGATCCTTTTACTTATGCACTATACTTAGTGATAGCCATAGTGTTTCATGTTATATGTCTTTCTATTGATGACCCACAAGAATAGGGGATCGATCGTAGTCCTTTCGATAAATAAGAGTGTCGAACAAACGAGGAGCAGAAGGAATTGACATGCGGTTTTCAACAAGGTATTCTCTGTAAGTGTTGTAAGTAGTAGTAACAGATAATTTGATAACAATGTAATTTGTAAAAAGTAGAAAGTAACAATAGTAACAAAGGTGCATCAAGGTGGCCCAATCCTTTGTATAGAAAATGACAAGCCGAAACTACTTCTTATAGTGAGCAAAACATTCTCGAGGACACATGGGAATTCTCGCCTAGTCACATTCATCATGTTTAGTTGATGCGCGTTCACTACTTTGATAATTTGATATGTGGGTGGCCGGTGCTAGGGTGCTGTTCTTACTTGAACAAACAACCCACTTATGATTACCCCCTCTCGCAAGCATCCGCAACTACTAAACAAGAATTTAAGATAAATCTCACTATAGCATGAAACATATGGATCCAAATCAGCTCCTTTACGAAATAGTGCATAAACTAGGGTTTAAACTTCTATCACTCTCGCAACCCATCATCTACTTTGTACTCCCCAATGTCTTCCCCTAGGCCCAAACATGGTGAAGTTTCATGTAGTCGATGTTCACACGACACCACTAGAGGAAGAACAACATACACATCATCAAAATATTGAACGAATACCCACTTCACATGATTATTTATAACAAGATTTCTCCCATCTCCTCAAGAACAAACGGAACTACTCACAGATCATCAGAGGATAATAATATGTGATTAATGATCTGAACATATGATCTTCCACCAAATAAACCAACTAGATCAACTACAAGATGTAATCAACACTACTAGCAACCCACATGTACCAATATGAGGTTTTGGGATAAAGATTGAATACAAGAGATGAACTAGGGTTTGAGATGAGATGATGCTGATGAAGATGTTGATGGAGGTGAGTTCTCCCACGATGAGAGGAACGTTGGTGATGATGAAGACTTTGATTTCCCCCTCTCGAAGGGAAGTATCCTCGGCGGAATCGCTCTGCCGGAGAGCAAAACTGCTCCTGCCCAGGTTCCGCCTCGAGACGGCGGTGCTCTGTCCCGAAAGTCTTGTTCTATTTTTCTTCCTGGGAAAATGGCTTCATATAGCATAAGAGGGGCACCGGAGGCCTTCTGTGGGCCCCACAAGGGGTGGCGTGCCGGGGGAGGGAGGGTAGGGCACCCATCTTTATTCATCATGGTAGTATGAAGTTGTATCAAAGTCTTCGACATAGATTTTGGTAAGCCATCTGAACATCGAACGCTCAAATTCCTGAGAAGACGCTCACACACTAGGTTATATCTTCGGTATCAATTGGAATGCGCCTTCCATTTGTTGATCGTTCCATAACCCTAGTTTCCATTTCAATATGAGTATGCCATTTCTTTCGAACTCCTTCAACGATAATTTGTGAATTTGCCTCAGTCAGGTATAAAGAGTTTCAATGATCCATGTACCAAAAGTAATTCTTTTTGCCTAACTTAGGAAATAATTCAACGAGTCACCTCCTCTAAGGTGCCCTCTTGTGGTATTAAGGGCAATTAACTCCTCGCTACTTTGAAACCCATGCACCATCTTCTCAAGCGTGGAATTGTTGCCTACCAAATTGAACCTTCGTTATCTACTTCCTTCCCATCGTTCCTGATGTTTGTTTTGTGTCTCAGCTTAAGAGGTGTTCTTATGTATCATCCCATGAGTTGATCCCGAGTTGCTTGATTAACATGAAGATCAATTCTTGTAGAGTTTTCCCATTCTTCCGTCATCGTGTTTGGGTGAAGATCTCGAAAGCACATATGTCAAAACCAATATAATGCAACGGATCAACATCTTCAAGAAGTGCAATTTCGAGAGAGAAGACTCTGTCAGATCCGTGTCCCCCCTTTCCTCTTACCTTAGGCCTTGAATCTGGGGACGATATTCTTGTTTAGTGAGGGTGATTTATCACATTCCTAGTCTGGTAATGCCTAGGCTAGCACTTGCATGTTTGCGCCATGTTTAAATTTAATTGAAATAGGAAATGGAGATGCTCAAACCCTAGCACGAAATTAATTCAAATACGTTCAACTTAAATATTTTCCAAAATGAACCCAAAATGCCCTTAAAAATGTTCACGATTTATGGAAAAAGGTTAAAACCTTAGCCAATGATTGATGCACATTTTCCCATGGCATTTATGGACTCTTAATTTACACGTAATGTATTTGAATTGGGGTTATAAATTCCTATATATATATATATATATATATATATATATATATATATATATATATATATATAACTCCAATAATTCTGAAAATCAATGTGAGGCTTTTGATTAGTCCATATTGCGTTAAAATATATTTACAGAAGCAACAAAAGTCGTTTAGTATTTTTACAAACTCAGAACTGACAGAAGAAAATGGAAAACAAAAAGAAAATGGAAAAAAAGACAGAGAGGGAGAAACTTACCTGGAGCTTACCTGGCGGCCTAGCAAGTCGGCCTAGCCCACTAGGGGGAGCAGTGTGTTCTTCCTCCCGCCAGGAGGTGAAGCACCTGCATGCCCGCAGGCCGCAGCAGACACACCCATGGCCACGTCCCACGCCAGCTCCTGCTTGCCCCTCCCACACCTTGATACGTGCCTGGTGACGCCCGAGGCCCCCTCTCACTTCTCCCTCACTCTCTGATCGCTCTAGCCTTCTTCCCCTTACGATTTTGAGCATCACCGAGAGCCACTGGAGTGGCCCGTCGTCGCACCCGTAGCCACCGCGCCGCCAGGCCTCTCCGCTGTATCTAATCGCTCCGCCAAGCTCGCCCTCGTCTTGACGCCGAAGATCGGAAGCCCGGGGGCACAACATCTCCATACCCGCCAACATCTTCAACCTCGGATGCCCAAGCTAGACACCGTTGATTCACGCCATCGAAGACACACCCGAGCTCTCTGACCTGCTTTAAGATGCGTTGTGAGCTCCTGCACCCTTCTTCCCTCTCCCCCTCGTGGCCTCGTCTCACTCGTCCGCTAGCTCCGGTTCCCACCATGGCAGAAGCTCGTCGCCGCCATGGCCGACGAGCACGCCATTGTCGGGCTCTCCTGCTCCATCTCGAGACATCGGCGCGCTCCTCGTGCCCAGTAACTATTGCCTAGCTGCCCAGTGCGCTCGCTCGCAAGCCGTATTAATTGTCGCACTCGTGTGACCGGAGCTCGGGCGCCGCTTGAGCTTGTCGTCACCGCCGCTAGCAACCACCTTCAGCCACCCCTTTACCAACATCCGAAGCGCCTCATCGCGATTAATGGTTTCCGGAATCGACCGGACAGGCAACTCCGCCGCTTCATGTTGACGCCAGCGGTTAGCTACTGACGTGGTCGGATTAGTTAGCACTAATTGTGCTATTAGTTTAACACCCACCCACTGACAGTGGGACCCATTTAGTGCATTAACCCTCTTAAATTATTTGGTTAGGGTTAATCTAATTACCAGTGGCCCTACGTGTCAGCTTTGACTAGTGCACAATCAGGTTTGACTGACCCCACCAGCGACTGCGGAAAGCCGCATAGTGAGTAAATAATGTATTTGCTGTAATTTTGAATTTCAGGAATGATTTTTGGAATCACAGAAAATACTCAAAACTTTGAAAAATCATATAAAATAATATACACATCAGATGGAAATAATTTATATATGAAAGATTATCAGCAAATCCTATCTATCCATTGGAACAATTTTTATGCATGTTTAAACAACTTAGACCCGCTGATGAGGTCCAATTCAAATAAAGGAATTAAAATGCTTAAGTTTGATTCAAATGAGCTTCATTTAAATTGTTGCTAGATACATTAGCATCCTTCATAGCATTCTTGACATGTCATGATCATACATCATGTGTGTTGCATTGCATTGATTGTGTCCTTTCTTGTTTGTCGGTTTTGTTCCTTGTTGGTAGAATACGATGCCGACGTAGTGATTGTTGACACCGATGAAGAGTAGTACTATCTTGAGAAGTGCCAGGTAAGCAACCCTCCTTGAGCATTCAGATACAAGCCCACTCTCTCGCTCCC
Organism: Triticum aestivum; assembly: GCF_018294505.1. Taxonomy (NCBI): domain Eukaryota; kingdom Viridiplantae; phylum Streptophyta; class Magnoliopsida; order Poales; family Poaceae; genus Triticum; species Triticum aestivum. Next base: position 476,831,112 of record NC_057796.1, read on the forward strand.
GCTCTCTTTTATTGCATTAGGACAACAATGTTTTAGCAGTTACATGTTTCAGTAGTTGAACTCATTCCTTTGCATGACTAGTCATTGTCACAGTAAATAGCTAAACCTTCCTAGCATGATTAGGAGTTGCTTGAGCCATGTTTTGACTTTATTCATGCCATGCTTCCTATTGCTTAGAGTTGTGTTAGGTCTGATTCATCTGGGAATGAATTGGAATGGTGTGTTCATGTTCTGATGTTGAGAGTTAAGTGTGTGAACCCGATTTGGTAAAGGTAGCGATGAGAGGCCATGTAGGAGTAGATGGTGTGTTGCCTCATTGAGATCTTCCTTAAGAACTGCGTTCTATGTATGTTATCCAAGATGTGCTACTACCAAACATTGGGAACTCAGCGACCTTGACTTGATCGGCCTATTAACTCACTTGATCTTTGTCCAGGAGTTGCAACTAGTTTGTAGGATGTGCTGGGGCCGTACTTAGCGCCGCCCGCGGGGTGGGCTTTGTTGGGGTAGGCAACGTGGAATCGTATACCAAGCAGCACGCGGATGGTAGGCTTGAGAACCCTACACACATTGTTTGCGCCTGTAATAGAAACTTCGGCTGGATTTCCTTTGCGAATTCAACCTCAGATAGGCGATAAATCTAGATTGGAGTCTTGTGTGGTTAACGATCGTGGTCTACACCCACGCCGGCTTTCGCTTGAAGTCCGCGGAGTACATTTTGCGTACGGGCGCTAACTGGTGGACACATGTGTGAAGTACTACACCCCTACTGGGTTAACAATCTATTCGAATAGTCGCGCCCTCAGATATGGACTGCTTGAAGACTTATATATATGGTTCATAGACAACTTGAAATAGAAACTCTAAAATGCGCAAGATAAGTGTGACATGAGAGGATCCATAGTAGTGCATTTTTGTGCTGACTAGATGGAATCGTGTGTGATCTCTCACCTCAAAGAAATTATTGATAGTTGTAATACAAGTTAGCCAAGAGTCAAAACTAGCTTATCACAGTCAAACTCCACAATCCCCTTCTTTGATACCTGATGCATAAGTAGTTAGTTCTGATGCAAGTCTTGTTGAGTACCTTTGTACTCCACTAGTAGAAAAAGGGCCTAATGTGAAGCACATTAGCCCCGGTTTGTAACTGAACCGGCACTAATGTGACCATTAGTGTCGATTCCAACGGCTAGGCGGGCGGCGATCATTAGTACCAGTTCGTGGCGAACCTTTAGTACCGGTTCATGCCACGAACCGGTACTAAAGAGGTGGTGGCAGGCTGTTGTCAGGCTGGGGCCCCACCAGCACCTTTAGTATCAGTTCGTGGCATGAATCGGTACTAGAGTTTTTTAGTTAATACTTTTAGCAGCGGTTTTTTAGTCCCACCTCGCCAAGCGAGAGGGACTCGCAACGGTTAATAAGCCCTGAGTGCAGAGATGAAGAACGACGATGACGGAGAGGCGCAATGCTCACCTGCACGTTGCTTAACTTCAGGCCTTGAGGAAATGGTGTATACTTCACGGAGCTATGTGTCCTTTCTCAAGGCCTGAAGCTAAGCAACGTGCAAGTGAGCATTGCGCCTCTCCTTTCCAAAGGCATTTCATTTTTTAAAACTTATTACAACTCCAGACTTTTTGTGCGTACAGTATGCACCATTCAAACTTGTCATGGCAACCCCCACTAGTGCACATCTCACTCTTTTTCTCTGTTCCATCTCACCTACACTGGTCTATAATTTTGTGCATTTGGTATGCACCATTCAAAGCCACGTCATCAACTTTCAACCCTTTCCGCCTTCATTTGCTATTTTTCATGCATTTAATGATTTGTTTTGAGCTAAATGACCCTGAAATTGAAGAGCACTACAAATGAACTCTGAAAAGGTTGAAAGTTGGCACGGTATCATCATTTCACCCACATAGCATGTGCAAAAACGTAGAGAGGGTTACGGAAAAACCTGGATGCACTTCATGTACAAACTGGACAATCTCTTTCGAAGTATCATGGGTTCGGACGAAAACTCATCTGTTACAAAGCAACTTCATTTTTTGAAACTTATTACAACTCCAGAATTTTTGTGCGTTCAGTATGCACCATTCAAAGCCACATCATCAACTTTAAACCCTTTCTGCCTTCATTTGCTATTTTTCATGCATTTAATGATTTGTTTTGAGCTAAATGACCCTGAAATTAAACTGCACTACAAATGAACTCTGAAAAGGTTGAAAGTTGGCACGGTATCATCATTTCACCCACATAGCATGTGCAAAAAAGTAGATAGGGTTACGGCAAAAACTGGATGCACTTCGTGTACAAAATGGACAATCTCTTTCGAAGTATCAGAGTTTCGGACGAAAACTCATCTGTTACAAAGGCACTTCATTTTTTTAAACTTATTACAACTCCAGAGTTTTTGTGCGTTCAGTATGCACCATTCAAAGCCACGTCATCAACTTTCAACCCTTTCTGCCTTCATTTGCTATTTTTCATGCATTTAATGATTTGTTTTGAGGTAAGTGACACTGAAATTGAAGAGCACTACAAATGAACTCTGAAAATGTTGAAAGTTGGCATGGTATCATCATTTCACCCACATAGCATGTGCAAAAAAGTAGAGAGGGTTACGGCAAAAACTGGATGCACTTCCTGTACAAAATGGACAACCTCTTTCGAAGTATCACGGTTTCGGACGAAAACTCATCTGTTACAAAGGCACTTCATTTTTTAAACTTATTACAACTCCAGAATTTTTGTGCGTTCAGTATGCACCATTCAAAGCCACGTCATAAACTTTCAACCATTTCCGCCTTCACTTGCTATTTTTCATGCATTTAATGATTTGTTTTGAGCTAAATGACCCTGAAATTGAAGAGCACTACAACTGAACTCTGAAAAGGTTGAAAGTTGGCATGGTATCATCATTTCACCCACATAGCATGTGCAAAAAAGAAGAGAGGGTTACGGCAAAAACTGGATGCACTTCGTGTACAAACTGGACAATCTCTTTCGAAGTATCACGGTTTCGGACGAAAACGCATCTGTTACAAAGGCACTTCATTTTTTAAACTTATTACAACTCCGGACTTATTGTGCATTCAGTATGCACCATTCATAGCCACGTCATCAAGTTTCAACCCTTCCTGCCTTCATTTGCTATTTTTCATGCATTTAATGATTTGTTTTGAGCTAAATGACCCTGAAATTGAAGAGCACTACAAATGAACTCTGAAAAGGTTGAAAGTTGGCATGGTATCATCATTTCACCCATGTAGCATGTGCAAAAAAGTAGAGAGGGTTACGGTAAAAACTGGATGCTCTTCGTGTACAAACTGGACAATCTCTTTCGAAGTATCAGGGTTTCAGACGAAAACTCATCTGTTACAAAGGCACTTCATTTTTTTAAACTTATTACAACTCCAGAATTTTTGTGCGTTCAGTATGCACCATTCAAACCCACATCATCAACTTTCAACCCTTTCTCCCTTCATTTGCTATTTTTCATGCATTTAATGATTTGTTTTGAGCTAAATGACCCTGAAATTGAAGAGCACTACAAATGAACTCTGAAAAGGTTGAAAGTTGGCATGGTATCATCACTTCACCCACATAGCATGTGCAAAAAAGTAGAGAGGGTACGGCAAAAACTGGATGCACTTCGTGTACAAAATGGACAATATCTTTCGACGTATCAGGGTTTCGGACGAAAACTCATCTGTTACAAAGGCACTTCATTTTTTTAAACTTATTACAACTCCAGACTTTTTGTGCGTTCAGTATGCACCATTCAAAGCCACGTCATCAACTTTCAACCCTTTCCGCCTTCATTTGCTATTTTTCATGCATTTAATGATATGTTTTTAGCTAAATGACCCTGAAATTGAAGAGCACTACAAATGAACTCTGAAAAGGTTGAAAGTTGGCATGGTGTCATCATTTCACCCACATAGCATGTGCAAAAAAGTAGAGAGGGTTACGGCAAAAACTGGATGCACTTCGTGTACAAAATGGACAATCTCTTTCGACGTATCAGGGTTTCGGACGAAAACTCATCTGTTACAAAGGCACTTCATTTTTTTAAACTTATTACAACTCCAGACTTTTTGTGCGTTCAGTATGCAGCATTCAAAGCCACGTCATCAACTTTCAACCCTTTCTGCCTTCATTTGCTATTTTTCATGCATTTAATGATTTGTTTTGAGGTAAATTACCCTGAAATTGAAGAGCACTACAAATGAACTCTGAAAAGGTTGAAAGTTGGCATGGTATCATCATTTCACCCACGGAGCATGTGCAAAAAAGTAGAGAGGGTTACGGTAAAAACTGGATGCTCTTCGTGTACAAACTGGACAATCTCCTTCGAAGTATCAGGGTTTCAGACGAAAACTCATCTGTTACAAAGGCACTTCATTTTTTTAAACTTATTACAACTCCAGACTTTTTGTGCGTTCAGTATGCACCATTCAAAGCCACGTCATCAACTTTCAACCCTTTCTGCCTTCATTTGCTATTTTTCATGCATTTAATGATTTGTTTTGAGCTAAATGACCCTGAAATTGAAGAGCACTACAAATGAACTCTGAAAAGGTTGAAAGTTGGCATGGTATCATCATTTCACCCACGTAGTATGTGCAAAAAAGTAGAGAGGGTTACGGTAAAAATTGGATGCTATTCGTGTACAAACTGGACAATCTCTTTCAAAGTATCAGGGTTTCGGACGAAAACTCATCTGTTACAACGCAACTTCATTTTTTAAACTTATTACAACTCCAGAGTTTTTGTGCGTTCAGTATGCACCATTCAAAGCCACATCATCAACTTTCAACCCTTTCTGCCTTCATTTGCTATTTTTCATGCATTTAATGATTTGTTTTGAGCTAAATGACCCTGAAATTGAAGAGCACTACAAATGAACTCTGAAAAGGTTGAAAGTTGGCATGGTATCATCATTTCACCCACATAGCATGTGCAAAAAAGTAGAGAGGGTTACGGCAAAACTGGATGCACTTCATGTACAAACTGTACAATCTCTTTCGAAGTATTAGGGTTTCGGACGAGAACTCATCTGTTACAAAGGCAGTTCATTTTTTAAACTTATTACAACTCCAGACTTTTTGTGCGTTCAGTATGCACCATTCAAAACCACGTCATCAACTTTCAACCCTTTCTGCCTTCATTTGCTATTTTTCGTGCATTTAACGATTTGTTTTGAGCTAAATGACCCTGAAATTGGAGAGCACTACAAATGAACTCTGAAAAGGTTGAAAGTTGGCATGATATCATCAATTCACCCACATAGAATGTGCAAAAAATTAGAGAGGGTTACCGCAAAAAGTGGATGCACTTCGTGTACAAAATGGACAATCTCGAAAACTCATCTGTTACAAAGGCACTTCTTTTTTTAAACTTATTACAACTCCAGACTTTTTGTGCGTTTCAGTATGCACCATTCAAAGCCGCGTCATCAACTTTCAACTCTTTCTGCCTTCATTTGTTATTTTTCATGCATTTAATGATTTGTTTATAGCTAAATGACCCTGCACTGGTACAGCAACGTGCTAAGCAAACGGTTTTTAACCCCTTTCCGCGACGGCATTTCGAACCGTCGCCAAGTGAGTGTGGGCGATAGGGGGGTCCTTCCCACATGACCCAGAAACTGTCGGGGATATGCCCTCCTGGCACACACGCTCGGCAAAATGAGGTCGTGTGCGACCGGCGAGCACTCAAATACAGAAATACGTACAGTAGTGCTAAAAAATATAATTATACAGGCAAAATCATTTCCGGTCATAAGTACATCCCACATAGTCAGTCACCGCTAAACGTTTCCATTCGTATATACATCCCACACAGTCACTCCATGGAAAACGTTTGCACAAGGTGGTGTAACGCAAACTGTTTTCAAGAGAATGTCGTGTGTGATTGTTTATTGATCCAACACGGTTTATTCTTAGAAACTGTGTGCGTTGCCTGAGGTCATCTCCCACGGTGTTTCTCAATAACCGTTTGCAATAGGAAAACCCAATTAGCAAGCTAATTGGCCAATTAGAGGGCTAATTGCCCTATTATTAATAATCCATTTACTAATCTTATTGACATTCATATTAAGCACATAATATATTACTTTTCCATTTTAAGGAAGCAGGATTTCATAATTGAAATACATCGGAGTAAAACATGATATAGCTTCAGCACTCAGCTACCCCATTACACGACTGCACCAGCAGCAAGTTTCACATGCAACATCTAGAACCTTTTAAAATTAGCATCATAGACGGTACATAGAGAGATGCATCTCATCTAGAAAACTGTTGAAGCGGAAGGCGAATATTGAGCCTTCATTCATGTTGAAGGTCTTTGCAACTTTAGGCCAGTGTCTGTGGATGATTGACCGTCCATCCTTCGACCTCTTCAGGAACACTTCAATATTGAACCGTGGGTGTTGTATGAAAACTTTCCTCGCCTCCTGACCACAGAGGTGGTTTGAGAGGTAATCATCAGTGAACCCTGAAAACAAGGATGTGCATAAATATCTTCTCTATGTTGGAAATGGGGCAAAGGAATAAAAAAGGCAAGGTATAATAGTTAGAACCATCTTGTAAACCTCAGTGCTTCCCATTGTTTCCCTGCAACACATATAAGGTAGTTAGTTGATAACCCACAAGTATAGGGGATCGCAACAGTTTTTGAGGGTAGAGTATTCAACCCAAATTTATTGATTCGACACAAGGGGAGCCAAAGAATATTCTCAAGTATTAGCAGTTGAGTTGTCAATTCAACCACACCTGTAAGACTTAATATCTACAGCAAAATATTTAGTAGCAAAGTAGTATGGAAGTAACAGTAACGGTGGCAAAGGTAACAGTAGCAGTTTTGTAGTAATTGTAACAGTGGCAATGGAAAAGTAACTAAGCAAAGATCAATATGTGAAAAGCTCGTAGGCATTGGATCAGTGATGGATAATTATGTCGGATGCGATTCTTCATGCAACAGTTATAACATGGGTGACACAGAACTAGCTTCGGTTCATCAATGTAATGTAGGCATTGTTGGGGAACGTAGCAATAATTCAAAATTTTCCTACGTGTCACCAAGATCAATCTAGGAGATGCTAGCAACGAGAGAGAAGGAGTGCATCTTCATACCCTTGAAGATCGCTAAGCGGAAGCGTTACAAGAATGCGGTTGATGGAGTCGTACTCGCAGCGATTCAAACCGCGGAAGATCCAATCTAGCGCCGAACGGACGGCGCCTCCGCGTTCAACACACGTACAGCCCGGGGACGTCTCCTCCTTCTTGATCCAGCAAGGGGAGAGGAGAAGTTGAGGGAGAACTCCAGTAGCACGACGGCATGGTGGCAATGGAGCTCGTGGTTCTCCGGCAGAGCTTCGCTAAGCACTACGGAGGAGGAGGAGGAGGTGTATGAGGAGGGAGGGCTGCGCCAGGGAAGAGGTGCGGCTGCCCTCCCACCCCTCCACTATATATAGGGGCAAGGGGAGAGGGGGAGGCGCCCTAGGGTTTCCCCTAGGGGGCGGCGGCCAAGCAGATTGGATCTCCCTAGGGAAAATCCTAGGGAGACTTGCCCCCCAAGCCAAGCAGGTGGAGGCTTGCCTCCCAAGCCAGGTGGAGGCGCCCCACTTCCCCAAGTAACGTGGGAAAGGGTGTGGGGGGCGCACCACCCCTTAGTGGGCTGGTTTGCCCCTTCCCCTTTGGCCCATGAGGCCCTCCAACACTTGCCGGGGCTCCCGAAACACCTTTCGGTCATGCTGGCCATAGCCTGGTACCCCCGGAACACTTCCGGACTCCAATACCCTTCGTCCAATATATCGATCTTCACCGCCGGACCATTTCGGAACTCCTCGTGATGTCCGGGATCTCATCCGGGACTCCGAACAACCTTCGGTAACCACATACTATTTCCCATAACAACTCTAGCGTCACCGAACCTTAAGTGTGTAGACCCTACGGGTTCGGGAACCATGCAGACATGACCGAGACACCTCTCCGGCCAATAACCAATAGCGGGATCTGGATACCCATATTGGCTCCCACATGTTCCACGATGATCTCATCGGATGAACCACGATGTCGGGGATTCAATCAATCCCGTATACAATTCCCTTTGTCTATCGGCATGTTGCTTGCCCGAGATTCGATCGTCGGTATCCCAATACCTCGTTCAATCTTGTTACCGGCAAGTCTCTTTACTCGTTCCGTAACGCATGATCCCGTGGCTAACTCCTTAGTCATATTGAGCTCATTATGATGATGCATTACCGAATGGGCCCAGAGATACCTCTCCGTCATACGGAGTGACAAATCCCAGTCTCGATTCATGCCAACCCAACGGACACTTTCGGAGATACCTGTAGTGCACCTTTATAGCCACCCAGTTACGTTGTGACGTTTGGTACACCCAAAGCATTCCTACGGTATCCGGGAGTTGCACAATCTCATGGTCTAAGGAAACGATATTTGACATTAGAAAAGCTCATAGCAAACGAACTACACGATCTTGTGCTATGCTTAGGATTGGGTCTTGTCCATCACATCATTCTCCTAATGATGTGATCCCGTTATCAATGACATCCAATGTCCATGGTCAGGAAACCATAACCATCTATTGATCAACGAGCTAGTCAACTAGAGGCTTACTAGGGACATGTTGTGGTCTATGTATTCACACACGTATTACGGTTTCCAGTTAATACAATTATAGCATGAACAATAGACAATTATCATGAACAAGGAAATACAATAATAACCATTTTATTATTGCCTCTAGGGCATATTTCCAACAGGCATGTATTCCGAATATAGTCATACGTGCTTATGGAAAAGAACTTGCATGACATCTTTTGTCCTACCCGCCCGTGGCAGTAGGGTCCTATTGGAAACTAAGGGATATTAAGGCCTCCTTTTAATAGAGTACCGGACCAAAGCATTAACACTTAGTGAATACATGAACTCCTCAAACTACGGTCATCATCGGGAGTGGTCCCGATTATTGTCACTTCGGGGTTGCCGGATCATAACACATAGTAGGTGACTAATGACTTGCAAGATAGGATCAAGAACTCACATATATTCATGAAAACATAATAGGTTCAGATCTGAAATCATGGCACTTGGGCCCTAGTGACAAGCATTAAGCATAGCAAAGTCATAGCAATATCAATCTCAGAACATAATGGATACTAGGGATCAAACCCTAACAAAACTAACTCGATTACATGATAAATCTCATCCAACCCATCACCGTCCAGCAAGCCTACGATGGAATTACTCACGCACGGCGGTGAGCATCATGAAATTGGTGATGGAGGATGGTTGATGATGACGACGACGATGGATTCCCCTCTCCGGAGCCCCGAACGGACTCCAGATCATCCCTCCCGAGAGAGATTAGGGCTTGGCGGTGGCTCTGTATAGTAAAACGCGATGAATCCTTCTCTCTGATTTTTTTCTCCCCGAATGTGAATATATGGAGTTGGAGTTAACGTCGGTGGAGCCTCAGGGGGCCCACGAGGCAGGAGGGCGCACCCTCCACCCTCGTGGACAGGGTGTGGGCCCCCTGGTGTTGATTCTTTCGCCAGTATTTTTTATTTATTCTAAAAATATTCTCTGTGAAGTTTCAGGTCATTCCGAGAACTTTTATTTCTGCACAAAAATAACACCATGGCAATTCTGCTGAAAACAGCGTCAGTCCGGGTTAGTTCCATTCAAATCATGCAAGTTAGAGTCCAAAACAAGGGCAAAAGTGTTTGGAAAAGTAGATACGATGGAGACGTATCATTAGTCATCAGGTTAAGTAAGTGTTCGCATGCTATCAGTAAAATATGTTGATGATAAATAAGCACATTGCAGATTCATCAGATTAATTCAAGCCACATGGTAAACCCATTTATCCAAACCAGGCATGATTAAGAACTAGGAAATATAGCACTTGTATATGTTTGCATGTATTAAGTGCATCCAAATTCGATTTATTCCTCACATGGTATACAATAACAGAATGCAGCCACAACAATTGAACATCGCATTGCAGAATTGAACGAAGCAGTTAACTAAACACCACAACAAATGAACCAAACGTTAACTGAGCACCACATTGCACAATATAACATACTCCTAATAGAAGATCAGACAGTTAACCAAACCAAGCATGCTTAACAACTTGGAAATATAGCAATTGTATTTGTTTCTCATGTATTTACTACAGCCAAATTTGATTTATTTCTCACATGGGATACAATAACAGAATGCAGCCACAACAATTGAACATCGCATTGCAGAATTGAACCAAGTAGTTAACTAAACACCACAGCAAATGAACCAAATGTTAACTGAGCACTACATTGCACAATATAACATACTCGTAATAGAAGATCAGACAGTTAACCAAACCAAGCATGCTTAACAACTTGGAAATATTGCACCCTGAAGAATTGAACATCACATTTGCATAATTGAGCCAAGCATTTAACTAAACACCACATTGCACGACATCTAGAACATATACACTATAGCAGAAGATTGCATGGTAAAAGTAGATAGCACAATTCACTAGAATTTGCTAAGGAATGGCAGTAGCTAGCAAACTGAACATGGGTTCTTATAGTGAGCTAATAAGACAAGCTACTCCTCATTGTCAGAGATATCGATGACGATTGGCTCCTTGCACATGGAAGAGGGCGAGGCCTCCGCATCGTGGGTGCCCTCGTTGTAGTGGTGAGTTGCCTGAGCCGCTCCGGGCACCAACCTGCTGGCTCTGAAGATGAGGTAAGCACGTGCACGCTGAGAAAACACCTCGTAGTCTTCGTCGAAGGCACTGACGATGGCCTCGAGAAAACGCCACGAACTGTCGTTTAAAGCAGCCAACCGCGTCGCAGCGTTGGCGCACGAGGCGTCAACGGTGGCCTCGACGGCGAGGTGCTCCTCCAAGATCTGGGGGTCGGCACGAATGGCAGCCATCGCGACCTCATCCACGCGTGCGGCCGCGATTTGCTTCTCTGCTGCCAAATGCTCCTTGAGATCCTGGCTATACTGCGTGCACCATGGCTTAGGGCGGCGCTTATTTGGAGGAGGGGTCGGTGATTTGGGTGGAAGGTGTCGCGCTCGCGCTGGCGATCGGGGCATGTGGGATGTGAAAGGAGGAGGAGGATGGGGGTCAGGTGTGGATTACCTGCCTAGATAGGCGAGGCCGAGCAGCGTGAAGGAGGGTCGCCGGCGAGGAGGCGGCGCTGCAAGCAAGGAGTGAAGGTTTCAACTTGGAAAGGAAGGCGGAAACAGGGGAAATGTGGCTTTTGGTAAGGGGGAGAGGGCGGGGAGGTAGATATTTCCGCGAAAGCCAAAAATTTGGAAACGCTTCAGCGAAAAAACTGGTGCGCAAAGTGTCATCAGACACGGTCCCTTATTCAGAACTGTGTACGATATGTGAACATCACGAACGATTCAGATAGCTTAACCCGTGTGTGTTGAGTTTGAACGTCAAAAATTTTGGTTCGAATTTCCCTGGTTACAGTGGTCATCCATGTCATTTGCATAATTTGGGTACACAAAGGAGACTAACTTCTTAATCAAGCAAGTTCAGCAATTAAACAGAGCTAGCTAACCTAAACATTACTCTAACAAATTAAAGACCGGCGCTCTTAATTAAACAAAACAAAGAGTACTACTACGGTTGGTGCTTGTCTATCTCCGCCGCCACCTCCATGTCCAGCTCGCGCCCGACAGTCTCCTGGGGAAGGGGCTCCATGGCATCAATTGCACCATACTCGGCAAGCATCTCGCCATCCGCGTCCACCATATCTTTGGAATAGGCCGCCACGAGCTGGGCGTGGGCGTCCGTGATCTGGGCTCTAGCGGGCTCCGTCGTGGCAAGGTATGCCGCGCAGGAACGGACGGCTGCTCGAACTCTCTCGGTGATTGCCAGCTCTTCGGCCGTGGGTTGCCGACCGTTGTCGGAGAAGCTATGTTCGATTTGTGCAGTGACCGCCACGAGCTGGGCGTCGACGGCCTCGACATGGTAGTGGGCGGCCTCCAACAGGGCTAAGGCCGCCGCTGCAGAATGGACAGCTGCTGTGCCGCTCTCGCCAGTTGGTATCCCCCAGGCAAATGCTCCTGCCGCCGCCTGAGAAGCAACAGCGGTCGTTTGGGCTGCCTTGGCCGCCCGGACGCAGACCACGGTCACCCTCACGAAGCTTGTTAGCACACGCCTGGCGGCTGCGGCCGCGCTCTCGTTGGAGTCGGTCGCCGAAGTTGCCCTCACGACGTGGGTCCACGTCCCCATCTTTCATCGGCGATGAATGAATAGTGAAATGATATTTGGGGAGTGAGCTAGTGTGCTTGACACGCCAGCTGTGGACTGTAGCCGATGCACCTTCTCGCGTAAGCCATAGGCATACTATACACCGACGGTGCTCCAAGATATTTTGTGCTGCATCTCACGTTGTTGGTTATAATAAACTGTGTGGGATCTACTTGATTTTTCGTCTTGATTTGAATTACATAATGGGGTCAAAACGGCCATGGACGGTGTTTGAATTGCTAGACCTTTTATCTGCAGTGAACATGCAGCTATATGTGTGTCATAAAAGAATTGGAATTATTCGGGGTTCGTATGGACATTTTTATGCATTAAGTGAGTTTTCAATGCATTTATGTGCGTAATTCAAATTTTAACTACATGCACATGCTCCAGTGCATATAAATTGGTTGAAAAATCAAATCTTTGTCCTTGGGTGCATGCTTAGGTCCCATGCAAGAAATGGGAATGAATGTCAAACACCCTGCCACCGTCACTCGTCCGCAAACATTGAGATACCTGGTATTTAAATTTTAGTAAATCCAAAACTCGTCTGAAATTCATGAAACTTGGCATGCTATCATGGAGCGGCATCAATATGTCGTGGTAAATTTTTTGTCCCATTTGGGGCAGGTTTGGGTATAAGCTTCTGACAAACCAGAGCTTCTCACAACAAGCATGATGGTTTCGATAGGGAACGTCCCACCTTTGGGGACGAAACGATATCCATTGCCTCTTATTGCTTTCAAATTTTTCTCGTGTCAACATAGAACAACAGGAGTGTTGTGTCAATTTTGGTGATTTTTCGGGGTTCGTTTGGACATTTGTATGCATTAACTGAGTTTTCAATGCATTTATGTGCATAATTCAAATTTGAACTACATGCACATGCTCCAGTGCATATAAATTGGTTGAAAAATCAAATATGTGTCCTTGAGTGCATGCTTAGGTCCCATGCAAGAAATGGGAATGAATTTCAAACACCAGGGCACCGTTGATTGCCGGCAAAACATTGAGATACCTGGTATTTAAATTCTAGTATATCCAAAACTCGTATGAAATTCATGAAACTTGGCATGGTATCATGGAGCGGCATCAACATGTCGTGGTAATTTTTTTGTCCAATTTGGGGCATGTTTGGGTATAAGCTTCTCACAAACCAGAGCTTCTCACAACAAGCATGATGGTTTCGATAGGGAACGTCCCACCTTTGGGGAGGAAACGATATTCATTGCCTCTTATTGCTTTCTCGTGTCAACATAGAACAACATGAGTGTTGTGTTATTTTTTGTGATTTTTCGGGGTTCGTTTGGACATTTTTATGCATTAACTGAGTTTTCAATGCATTTATGTGCATAATTCAAATTTGAACTACATGCACATGCTCCAGTGCATATAAATTGGTTGAAAAATCAAATATGTGTCCTTGAGTGCATGCTTAGGTCCCATGCAAGAAATGGGAATGAATTTCAAACACCAGGGCACCGTTGATTGCCGGCAAAACATTGAGATACCTGGTATTTAAATTCTAGTATATCCAAAACTCGTATGAAATTCATGAAACTTGGCATGGTATCATGGAGCGGCATCAACATGTCGTGGTAATTTTTTTGTCCAATTTGGGGCATGTTTGGGTATAAGCTTCTCACAAACCAGAGCTTCTCACAACAAGCATGATGGTTTCAATAGGGAACGTCCCACCTTTGGGGAGGAAACGATATTCATTGCCTCTTATTGCTTTCTCGTGTCAACATAGAACAACATGAGTGTTGTGTTATTTTTTGTGATTTTTCGGGGTTCGTTTGGACATTTTTATGCATTAAGTGAGTTTTCAATGCATTTATGTGCATAATTCAAATTTGAACTACATGCACATGCTCCAGTGCATATAAATTGGTTGAAAAATCAAATCTTTGTCCTTGGGTGCATGCTTAGGTCCCATGGAAGAAATGGGAATGAATGTCAAACACCCTGCCACCGTCACTCGGCCGCAAACATTGATATACCTGGTATTTAAATTTTAGTAAATCCAAAACTCGTCTGAAATTCATGAAACTTGGCATGCTATCATGGAGCGGCATCAACATGCCGTGGTAAATTTTTTGTCCCATTTGGGGAAGGTTTGGGTGTAAGCTTCTCACAAATAGAGCTTCTCACAACAAGTATGATGGTTTCGAAAGGGAACGTCCCACCTTTGGGGACGGGGGACGAAACGATATCCGTTGCCTCTTATTGCTTTCAATTTTTTCTCGTGTCAACATAGAACAACAGGAGTGTTGTGTCAATTTTGGTGATTTTTCGGGGTTCGTTTGGACATTTGTATGCATTAACTGAGTTTTCAATGCATTTATGTGCATAATTCAAATTTGAACTACATGCACATGCTCGAGTGCATATAAATTGGTTGAAAAATCAAATCTTTGTCCTTGGGTGCATGCTTAGGTCCCATGCAAGAAATGAGAATGAATTTCAAACACCAGGGCACCGTTTATTGCCGGCAAAACGTTGAGATACATGGTATTTAAATTCTAGTAAATCCAAAACTCGTATGAAATTCATGAAACTTGGCATGGTATCATGGAGCGGCATCAACGTGCCGTGGTAATTTTTTGTCCCATTTGGGGCATGTTTGGGTAGAAGCTTCTCACAAACCAGAGCTTCTCACAACAAGCATGATGGTTTCGATAGGGAACGTCCCACCTTTGGGGAGGAAACGATATCCATTGCCTCTTATTGCTTTCAAATTTTTCTCGTGTCAACATAGAACAACAGGAGTGTTGTGTTATTTTTTGTGATTTTTCGGGGTTCGTTTGGACATTTTTATGCATTAAGTGAGTTTTCAATGCATTTATGTGCATAATTCAAATTTGAACTACATGCACATGCTCCAGTGCATATAAATTGGTTGAAAAATCAAATCTTTATCCTTGGGTGCATGCTTAGGTCCCATGCAAGAAATGGGAATGAATGTCAAACACCCTGCCGTAGTCGCTCGGTCGCAAACATTGAGATGCCTGGTTTTTAAATTCTAGTAAATCCAAAACTCGTCTGGAATTCATGAAATTTGGCATGCTATCATGGAGTGGCACCCGACATGCCATGGTATTTTTCGTGTCCATTTTGAGAGAAGGCGCACTTGAATAATAGCCAACAAAGGAATTTTGAAAAAATATCTGCCACTTTAATATCTCAAACGTTTGTATAATTCAAACCGTGTGCGTTATGTTAACCATTCACATGATGCCACATGTCTTGGTTTTAATGGCTATAGGTTTTAATGGCTCTTGATCGCAAACGTTTTAGATAGAACACCCGTTTGCAAAGTGAGAGCAGGATTTGTGCATCTCTTGAACACAAATGGTTCTTTTGGTTGACCCGTGTGAACCACTTACAAACAATTTGGTAAGATTTGCATCTGTCATATTGGGTATGTTGCCATTTGTCAAACTAGAAAGATTGACATTTGTTGATCTAGTAACATTGCCATTTGCTAACCTTGTAACACTGCGATTTGTCAAAATATGAAGCTAAGAATCACTAGCAGTATCTAATTTTTGCAACTAAAATTCAGTAATTAAGCATAGATGGAGGCGAGGAGGCGTGTTCAGCCGAGCGTGCAGCGGGCGGCGCAGTACTATTCGATTTGACAGCGGGCGGCGCAGTTCCCAATACAGCTTTAATGCAGACGAGGGAGAGGGTAGCGGTTCCCGAAATGTTGAACGGCCAATGATGCATCCTCCTTCAATTAGCACCGTGTGAATGTATGAGGGAAATAATGGGAGGAGGACCGGGAAAAGAGGCAGCATGATGTGAATGCAACGTAGTTTGCACTCATATAAAGGCGCCCCTCCATTCCAATGTATCTACCACATCGTACGTGCCTAAGCATTTGCCTAAGCACCTACACTAATAAGCGCAAAAGTGCTCACTCTAGACCCATGGCGGCGATGCGCGTGAGCGGCCAGCGGCTGTGCCAGATGGTCCACGACGCTGGCCTGCGGCATGGCACCGTGGATCGTCTTCACACGGTGTTGGCAACCGGCTGGTGGATGGTCGCCGTCGACGCCAGCTATGACTCTCGGTATGACCAGATGATCGTTCGCACCACCAATAGGTTCACCATCGTCAAGAAGCTCACGGACGACATCGCCGTACTCCTCCAGCCCGCGCGCCCGGGCTCCTCATTGCCTGCCACCCTAATCGGCCTCCATGGTCGTAACCTCTTTCAAGCACTGGTGGCCCTACGACTGCCCGCCGACGCCATGAAGAATGTCCACCTGGAGGTCGCGCTCGCCGCGAGGCGCCTCGCCCTGTAAGAAACCGTCGACCTACACATCCATGTGTACGAGCGAATCGTGTACATAGGTATCTACAAGGCCAGTGAGGACGCTACGACGTTGGCCTTCTTCAACCGGCTAGAAGCCTTGGATGCCATTGCTGAGAAGCACCTTGACCTCGCCACAAAAGTCGCCGCTCCTTAGCCGCCGGTCGGTGGCCCGGCGCACTGAGTTGAGGAGGAGGTCGTACGTTGATGGATGCATCTTTCTTCTTGCCTCCTGTAACCACCACTGCGATCGCATCATCGTGGCCTTAATTCTTATTGTGCTATTGCATTCTCGTTCTAGTCGATACAGACATGTGCGATCCCTTTGCTTAATTATATGCATCACTGTAACTAGTACTCCATCCGTCAATTTATAAGTTGTGCTGCCAGTGTTTGGGGCCGGCGCACGATCACGCACGTTCATGTGCATGCGGTTGCGCCGGGCGCGACGCGATGATGCAGTTACCCGCTGCAAAAACTGCCATGCGGGGGATGTGGCATTGACCATTGGGCGGCAATAGCCGGTCATCCGAGTGCCCAATAAAGGATGCAAAGAGGGATCCTACAGCAGCAAGGACCAGCTTCCCTACCGATAGCTCATCTAATAGAACTCCCAAGTTAAGTGTGCTGAGGCTGGAGTAGTCATCAGATGGGTGACCGGATGGGAAGTGGCCTCGATGTTAATTTAACTGATGTGATGGGTCACTCTAAACATTTAATTGCGTTGAATGTATATAGTGCTCCATCATATTAGTTGATATAACCTCGAGGTCCTTGTTTTGTAATTTTTTACAATTTTTGCTTTTTGTACACATGTTGATTGGCTTGAAGAAGGTCTATCTCGTTACTTTTTGATAAATTTTTGTTTTTTGAACACATGTTGATTGACTTGAATGAAGGTCTATCCCGTTACTTTACGACATGTTTGCAAAACATGGACCTCAAGGTTAATTCAACTAATAGGACGAAACATTATATACATTCAACGCAATTAAATGTTTTCCAAAAAAAGTGATATGATTTCTGTGAAACTTATAAGTCATGTATGTCCAATTAACCTCTGTGTACTTGTTCCCGAATTAACCTCTGGGCCTTTTTGCCGCGTATCACACACATCTTGTTAAGTTGAACCGTTTATGTTCTCTTCCCTAATCGAAAACAGTTCATTCGACTGAACCGTATGCCGTATATCACACACCCTTGATCTGGCTGACCGTTTCCGTTGCTTTCCCTAATAGCAAACAGTTCATTGGAGCGAACCGTATGCCGTATATCGCACACGCATTGATATGGCTGCCCGTTTCTGTTGTTCGGTCTAATTGCAAACAGTTCATCTGGATCAACTGTATGCCCTGCTTCGCACACGGAACTAAAATCTAAACCGTGTTCGATGCATCCGTCATCGCAAACGTTTTGCACCTTTTTTGACGGTTTTTTACACCATCGTTCGCGATTATGGCATCGCACACAGTTTCGTCGAAGGGTTTGTGATCGTAGTGTCGCGTTAGAAGCTTCCTGCAGTAGTGCTGAAATTGAAGAGCACTACAAATGAACTCTGAAAAGGTTGAAAGTTGGCATGGTATCATCATTTCACCCATATAGCATGTGCAAAAAAGTAGAGAGGGTTATGGCAAAAAATGGATGCACTTCGTGTACAAACTGGACAATCTCTTTCGAAGTATCAGGGTTTCGGACGAAAACTCATCTGTTACAAAGGCACTTCATTTTTTTAAACTTATTTCAACTCCAGACTTTTTGTGCGTTCAGTATGCACCATTCAAAGCCACGTCATCAACTTTCAACCCTTTCTGCCTTCATTTGCTATTTTTCATGCATTTAATGATTTGTTTTGAGCTAAATGACCCTAAAATTGAAGAGCACTACAAATGAACTCTGAAAAGGTTGAAAGTTGGCATGGTATCATCATATCACCCACATAGCATGTGCAAAAAGTAGAGACGGTTACGTCAAAAATTGGATGCACTTCGTGTACAAACTGGACAATCTCTTTCAAAGTATCAGGGTTTCGGACGAAAACTCATCTGTTACAAAGGCACTTCATTTTTTAAAATTTATTACAACTCCAGACTTTTTGTGCATTCAGTATGCACCATTCAAAGCCACATGATCAACTTTCAACCCTTTCTGACATCATTTGCTATTTTTCATGCAATTACTGATTTTTTTTGAGCTAAATGACCCTGAAATTGAAGAGCACTACAAATGAACTCTGAAAAGGTTGGAAATTGGCATGGTATCATCATTTCTTCACCCACATAGCATGTGCAAAAAATTAGAGAGGGTTACGGCAAAAACTGGATGCACTTCGTGTACAAAATGGACAATCTCTTTCAAAGTATCAGGGTATCAGACGAAACTCATCTAGTACAAACGGATTTCATAACCTAAGTATTACCAATTTGAATATTATGATAAAACACACTAATATTAAACATAACAAAAAAGAATCACTAAAAAATCTATTTTCAAAGTAAAGTTATTCACAAACTAGTGATTCACACAAATTTCAAATAATTCAAATTTAAACTATTCCAATTTGAAAACTACTGGAACTAACAGAAAGTTTGTAATTTTTTGTACCTAAAGCAAAAATATTGACAAAGAAACTGTAAAGCCTTCTGTGCAGCAATGAGGACATTCCTCAGTTTGCGGACCCAGTCCGCATAATTGCTACTATCAACTTTCAACTAAATTTTCTCTAGGAACATATCTTAAACAGTAGAACCAAAGCATAAGCTATGACATAATTTGCAAAGACCTTTTGACTATGTTCATGATAATTAAGTTCATCTGATTATTTAATGAACTCCCACTCAGATAGACAATCCTCTAGTCATCGAAGTGATACATGATCCGAGTCAACTAGGTCGTGTCTGATCATCACGTGAGACGGACTAGTAATCATCGGTGAACATCTTCATGTTGATCGTATCTGCTATACGACTCATGTTCGACCTTTCGGTCTCTTGTGTTCCGAGGCCATGTCTGTACATGCTAGGCTCGTCAAGTCAACCTAAGTGTTTCGCATGTGTAAATCTGGCTTACACCCGTTGTAGGCGAACGTTAGAATCTATCACACCCGATCATCACGTGGTGCTTCGAAACAACAATCCTTCGCAACGGTGCACAGTTAGGGGGAACACATTCTTGAAATTTTAGAGAGGGATCATCTTATTTATGCTACCGTCGTTCTAAGCAAATAAGATGTAAACATGACAAACATCACATGCAAATCATAAAGTGACATGATATGGCCAATATCATCTTGCGCCTTTTGATCTCCATCTTCGAGGCGCGGCATGATCACCTTCGTCACCGGCATGACACCATGATCTCCATCATCATGATCTCCATCATCGTGTCTTCATGAAGTTGTCTCGCCAACTATTACTTCTACTGCTATGGCTAACGGTTAGCAATAAAGTAAAGTAATTACATGGCGTTTTTCATTGACACGCAGGTCATACAATAAATTAAGACAACTCCTATGGCTCCTGCTGGTTGTCATACTCATCGACATGCAAGTCGTGATTCCTATTACAAGAACATGATCAATCTCATACATCACATATGCCATTCATCACATCCTTTTGGCCATATCACATCACATAGCATACCCTGCAAAAACAAGTTAGACGTCCTCTAATTGTTGTTGCATGTTTTACATGGCTGCTATGGGTTTCTAGCAAGAACGTTTCTTACCTACGCAAAAGCCACAATGGTGATATGCCAATTGCTATTTATCCTTCATAAGGACCCTCTTCATCGAATCCGATCCGACTAAAGTGGGAGAGACAGACACCCGCTAGCCACCTTATGCAACTAGTGCATGTCAGTCGGTGGAACCTGTCTCACGTAAGCGTACGTGTAAGGTCGGTCCGGGCCGCTTCATCCCACAATGCCGCCGAATCAAGATAAGACTAGTAACGGCAAGAAAATTGAACAAATCATCACCCACAACTACTTTGTGTTCTACTCGTGCATAGAATCTACGCATAGACCTAGCTCATGATGCCACTGTTGGGTAACGTAGCAGAAATTCAAAATTTTCTACGCATCACCAAGATCAATCTATGGAATAACTAGCAACGAGAGAGAAGGGAGTGCATCTTCATACCCTTGAAGATCGCGATGCGGAAGCGTTACAAGAACGCGGTCGGTGAAGTCGTACACGAAGCGATTCAGATCGCGGCCGAATCCGATCTAAGCACCGAACAACGGTGCCTCCGCGT